>NC_092796.1:19931206-20233260 GCF_918797505.1 Bemisia tabaci
ATTCTCAAATTCCTTTCTCCGTTCCCTCTCTTATTTAGTTTGTTCCTTGTCGAACCCATAATTCCTCGGTCCATTCCAGATTATAATCTTTGCAATTGGTGAAAATGTAATCTTTATTCCCGTTTGTGACACCGTGGAGGCCTGAAATACGGGAACCAATCAGAAATGGATTCACATTGTCTTGACTCTCAGTACAAATGGACTCTATTCTACCCTAACCTGACCTAACCTGGTAACTAACAAACTAAGCTTAAATCCTCCCACAGAAATTCAGCTCTTAAGATCATCTCGTCTAAGCTGAGAACTGTGTGCACTCTTCGCTTGAGTACGAATTTCAAGTTTGTAGGTACGTCTTTGAGTATTCCGCGAGACAATCCGGTGTTCTTGGCTTGGCGCTGCGGTATTATGAAAAGTGTCCTCGCGAGCTGGGTCCCGAGACACGTATACCCGAGCGCAATGAACGTGCGGACATGTAACGCTCATTTTTCATTCCTAATCGCATGATGTGCTTAACAAACCTGTAAAAACCGACGCAATCGCTTGATTTAACATGCGTCCGACTCGAAGTTTCCTTCCTCGGAGATGCATAACTTTCGACCCCGGCTTCCTCGCTAAGACGGGGGTCTGGCGTGCTTTTAGGATGCTCGGAAATAAATGGCCGAGGAAAGTATCTTCGACGCGTATTGAATTTCTCCAGCGATCGCACTAAAATAAAAATGATGTTTCTTTCAAAACTATTTCCCCTGCGCCGAATGAGAAGTGTTGTGTCGCAGCTTTATACCGTTTATACTTACGAGATATATGTGTTAATTTTGTATTAGTACCTACGTTCAGCAAGTAACACGGATGAAAGAGTTAAATTAATTTTTTTTCGCTCGTCATTGTAAGTGTTTTTTTAGATTCATGCGTAGAGGCTATCGTCGTTTTTTTTCTCTTTTTTAGCTTCAAGTTTATAATTTGTGAGAGTTTTAACCTCACCGAAGTCCAAAATGAACTACCCATGTAAGGCGAGAACAAGGCCTAGTTCTGGAATTCGGAATTCTGGTTCTTGAGTAACACAATTTTACATGTAGTAAGATTTTAAGACCAATCTATTGTTGCTTTTAATGTAACGGACAAAATTATTGAATGTTACCCTCTGAAATCTAAACACAATGCAATGATACCAATTTTCAAGGTTTTTGAGCCTCTTTGTACAAGACTCACCTGTTTCTTTGAGGGACTTTGGCAAATCCAACCCTAATCCGACCAATTGAGCCATTTACACCTGTGGCTTTCGGAAAAAAACATGAGCTCAATAGCTTAGAATTCCAAACAAAATTTTTGACAAGAATGTTCTAGAAATTGGAAGAGGAAGAATGAGAGAAATACGAGACAAAAGAAGAAACAAGCAGTTCCAACGCCAAAGCGTTGGAGGGCGCTTCTTTAACACTGCGCATGCGAGGAACGTTTTCATACGGCCAAGCGAGAGTATTGCGGACGGACGATGTATAACAAATTGCCTACGTGAAGGTGGTCCGGCAGCAACATACCCGCCGCTAGTCTCTGGAAAACAATAGAAAATAGTAGTTGCGTACGTTGCCAGCGAGCGCGCTGCGAGCGCATCTGTTTCAATTACCTAGCATCGAGTCGGGCCTCTAACTTTCTATTCTCTCTGACATAACCTTAAACCTTCAACCCAGAGCCGCAAACAGCTGACGCTTGACGATGCTGCGCCGAGAAAATGAACCAATCACAAAATAGCACAGTAATACGTCACTAAAATGAAGAGATCACGTGACTGTTCGTGATTTTTTCGAATCAATCTGAAACTACAACCTCGAATATGAAGCATTTAAGCATAACGAAGCCCCAAAATAGTTTAACCAGGTAATACGTCCGTGCGAGATTGTTATGCTTAAAAGCAAAACATTTCACGAAAACTTTTACGAATACCAGATGCAGAAAAAAATCAAATTTTCCCGGGTGTACCAGAATGGCGTCATTACCCATAAGGCAAAACGGTATGTAGTATAGTACATGTTACATCGGGGGAGTCGAACGGCTGGAAAGGGCGCATCTGGTACCCAGAAGCGCCCAAAAGGAGATTGAAGACACGTGGAGGCGGAGGTAGAAGAGGTATATTTCTCCCTCCTTCCTCTCTCTTTTCTCTTCCCTGCGTCTCTTCATCGTTTTCTTCTCCTCATTTGTTCTTTTTTATCCTTCTTCTTTCTTTCTTCTTCCTTTATCAATTATCTCACCCATTCCTCCACTTCCTCTCTCTTTTTTTTTCCTTTTTCAAAGTTGTATATGCCTGTTATTGTTACATGTTAGAAATCCTCCACTCGGAGTCTATCAAACGACGGTTAAACAGTGACGGTTTTCATCCCTCTAGCAGCAGATTTTCGCCAATTTTCTCTAATCATACATAAGAAGTATCCAAGTTTTTGCAGTTCCAATTAATTACCTCGCTCATCCCGCCGGATAAAAACGTGCGCCGGATACTTAACCTTTGCCTTTCGACCCCCGCGGAAACCCCCATTTGAGCGAGGTTTAAAAGGGTGTAAGCGAGGTTTTATTAGGCTGCGAAGTCACTGCGAAATCATTAAGGGCGGCGGCGGTGCGGTGGACGGGGGGAGGGCTACAAATTAGCAAAGTCCACATCGGGGCGGCGGCCGCGGGGGTGGGAAGGAGGGTTGGCGGGCATTTAACTCCCTACAATCACTCACGCGGAGTGACCGTAATTTGATCCGGCCGGGGAGGATTCTAGGGGAGCACGCGCAAGGCGGTAAACAGGTGCTCGTGTAATTATTTAATTGTGAATAGTAACTTTTATTACGCAGTCCGGGTCCGGGATAAACTGCCGAGTTAACGGACCCTCAGCCTCCGTGCCCCGAATTTGAATAACCCCAGCGGCGTTGCCAAACAGCAGTGGGCAAATTTTTAAAACCTGGGACGTCATTTTAATCTTATTGTGAGAGGAGGGAGGAGTAAAGCTGTTTGGCGGTTGCCATTTTTTGGGGGAGGGGGGAGGAGCACTTCTAATATTCCTCAAAATAGTATAAAATTGACCAAAATTGCCCGCTCGAAAGGGATATTTTGAAATACGGCTGATGGGAGAAGGGGAAAAATAATGATCCCCCTGAAAAACATTCGTAAAAATGAACCAGTGGGAACGAAAACACACCAACTCTGTAATTCGAAAATGCTTACTTTCAATTGAAGACGGTCAATTTTTATAAATAATGTTAAAGTTAGTGCATCTGTTCCAACTTGGACCTTTAAAGTGTCTTCAAGTACTTGTCTCTCGACACCAACATTATTTTTCTCGGACTAACTTCTTCACCTACTGTGCAGTTTTGTGTGTGCCTTGATTAATTTCATTTTTCGAGTTAGTGTCTTTTCGTTTTCACTGATTCAAATGTGAACTACTGTAAGGATGTCAGTAGTAAAAATCTTTCTTTGTACCTCAAAGTAGTTTTTATTTGAGCTGTTTTTAATGTATTTTTCTCGCTTAGTGTTCCAATCATTTTACTTCGTGGATGTATTTAAGTGAATAAGGAGAATCATCCTCCAAATCATATGTAAAGACGTTAATAGCATAAGATGCTGAATGGCTGTAGATAAAATAACTAACTAACTAGCTTTTCCCATTACCTTTCAATTGTGTTGAACTTTAAAGATACCATACTGCATATAACGTCATAAGAAATTTTGCTGGGTCATCATACATTTTTTAAAAAGATGCTAGGAACTTTTTATTTGTACCTAAAGTTTGTAGTTTTATAAACCACTAAAAAATCTGGAGCCAGGAGCTTCGGAACATAACCGCACTCTGCAATCCGGTGTAATAATGTTACGGCAAGATTACCGGAAATTACTGTAAATTGGCAACTGATAACTTAACAGCGTTTCTCCCGGTATGTACTTAATTTTAATTTTCATGACTCGTTGCCGCCGGCTTTTATATCATTGTATTGTACTTGCTTATTTATTTATCTAAAACGTTGCTTTGATGTACCTTAATTTGTGGACTGCATCCCGAATTATTTAATTCACGTTATGTCCTGAGGGGTATGGGCGTCCCGTCCGAGCACGGGTAGTTCTAATGGACTTTCGAAAAAAGAGAAAATACCTCGACAGGTCAAACGGGGTGTGTTCTGGGCAGCCAGCCGTGTCAAGAACAGTCTGAAGTCGTCAGGATTTGGGGATGTTGTACAAAAATCAACGCTGCCAAATTTGATACCGTAAACTGTTTCATACCCAAAATAACTGAAACGAAGAGACTTTCTTTCAAGGAGATCTCTGAAAATTTGCGAGCATTTGAAATTTTCATTGCCAGTCTCTTGGCGTAAATTAAACAGAGGAATTCCTTAAAGGGGAAAAAACATCTCGCAATTTAGGTACATGCATGCCAAAAAAAAACTTTTTACTAATCAACATAGTTCCTTTTGCTTGATTCCATAATGATTAATTATAATAATATTGGTTTAGATTTTGAGTATGCTCCGCAAGCACACAAACTTTTATAGTAGGAAACTCCATACTCTAATTGTTTTTTTATGTCACTTCTCCTTATTTCATTCATTCAAATTGTCACGTTTCCATCGTCTCTCATCTCCATTATGTTCTCACAAAAAAGATCGAATACGATTCCCACAATATCAGTAGTCAAATTCTAGAGACAGGGCCGGATTTACCTACTTGCCGCCCGTGGGCCGCCTGTATTTTGCCGCCCCCTTCTCATTCGTTTTGAAACATCAATAGAAACCATCAAATGAACGTATGCCAGCGGGGGAGGGATGCATAAGACGCGTTTACTCTCGTTGGACACATTTTTTGCGAAAGCCCTGTCAACACCACTAGCAAAAGTTCACGGAACTTTGTGCGAAAGTTAAGTTTCGCAAACCTATCTCCGTGTGGACAAGGCCTTCCATTCATAAGAAATGAACGAAAATATTATGAAAGAACAAACATTAATGTGGATTAATCATTTTAACCTCCGCCGCCGCGCCGCGCTGACCGCACCGTGTTTCGCGCAATGCGTGAAGTATTCCGACAGTCTTGTAGGCGCTGTGAGTTTCACGCCGAACGCTGCTGAACGCACTGTGTTTGACGCAATGCGTGAAGTATTCACGCAGTCTTGTAGGCGCTATGCGTTTCACGCTGATCGCACTGTATTTGCCGCAATGCGTGAAGTATTCGTGCAGTCTTGTAGGCGCTAATATGTGTTACATGCCGATCGCCGCGCCGAGGGCTTCTCTTTTTCATCTCAAGTCCTCGTCATCATTCCTCTCTAAGTCGCGCCGTTCCGGGCCAAATTGCGTGTTTTAACTATTTGGTTTCTCTCTTAACTTGAATGATTAAATGTGCTGTCTCTTGTATCTCTGAAAGACGACAAAAATAGAAATTATTATACTCTCAGGAAATGAGAGATTTTGTCGCCTTCTCTCGTTTGTAATTTTTTTTTCTAAATCCGATTTTTTTTGTTACCTACATTTAAAAAAATTTCAAAATTTGCCGCCTCCTATAGATTTGCCACCATGGGCCGCAGCCCATGTGGCCACCCCCTTAATCCGGCCCTGCCGAGCAAATCCAAATATTACAATCCCCATCCCTCCCAATTTTTTTCATACGCTAGTACAACTTTACCCTGAAATATTTTCTTTCCCAAAAAAATCAAGCAGATTTTGAAAAATTAGACCGTTGTGTAAGGCTGGGCATAACCCCTTCTCCTACCCATTACGTGCATCTTTACTTAGACTCGGACAGTAAGTAAACGTCACATTGTCGCACAGTGGATCGAGTCAATCAGAGAGGTTTGACTTGACATTTTTTACGAAAACTGTAAATTTTGATGTTCGTCACATTTTACATTTCAAAAAGAAAATTCTTCAAAAGACTCTTCTAAAAGAAAATTTCACGAGAAAACCCATGGAACCACTTTTAAAACCTCAAAATTTTGTACGAACGGAGCCATTAGCTTTTAAAAGTTTCGAAACTTTGTCCGACCTCCCCTATAGACTCTGTCCACTGTGTGCCGCGCTGTCTATCGCCGAGGGAGAATTCGCAGAAGCCCGACAACAACGTAAACTCTTAATTTAAACACAGTTGACGACGGTATTCGCAAAAATTATAAACTTTTTCGCTCTAATTATTAAACCATCTTTTTCCCTTTTTTTTCGTGTTCTCTGGAGGCGACAGCACATTAGTGTAATCCGTGCGGAAAACAATTAATTGGCTAGTATTCACTCGGCCGAATCTTTGAAGCAACTGGCTCGTGTAAAAATTTAATGAACAATGACGCTCATTAGCGGATTTAGTTTTTGTCATTGAGCTGGGGCATCTGCGTACCTCATTCTTCTCTCCCGTTGAACAATCGCATAACTTAAATACGGACTTTATGGAGATCTGCCGTTTTTCCTCGGTGAGGCAATCGCGTTCTCCCTTCTGGCGTATTCGATTCTTTTCAAGCTGTATCTCAATAACGACGAGCTCTCAAAGTTTGAATGAGCTTCAGCCTTTGATGACTTTTGATTCTGAAACTAGTTACACGCGTATTCATGCTGCGAGGCAAAGTTCCCGTGATGCAGGTTTTTCGAACGAACCGGGCTCCGTTTTTCCTTTGCTTCTTTTCCCTCCAGAAGGCACCGTAAAGTTCACTAATTTGATTTTCATTCACAGTTATTTTGCGCACATGACTGGTCTCCAGGGTAGACATCTATATTGTCGGAGACAACTTTTGTTCCGAGCCTTTTTGGGTTATTTCTTTTCTTCAAAAGTTTCATTTCATCCGGTTTCATGCTCCCACATTTAATACGTTGTTTTACGTCGTTATTTGAAGTGTATGTAAACGCTTTCCTCATTTTGTTGAAGGAGCTTGTCGATTATGTCAACCCTATATATTTCACACTCTCGAACTTATCAGATTTTGCAAAGAAACGAAGGACAAAAGTAGGATTTTTCCAATTGGTCGTCCGAGCCATAGTCACCAAATCGTGCTTTGATTGTTGAAACTAACTTGTCCGATTTAAAACCTCACGGAGTGTGAGGATCTCTAAGCTCAGTTCTATCACTGGGCCAATTGGACTACATTTTGCAATTTGGAACTATAAATTCTAGCCCGGTGTAAAAACAACGTATGTACCATTAGTTTCCCTATGCACATAAGTGTTTTTTTCAGATGAGCCAGAATTATAGTTCCCAATTCCAAAATGCAGTCCAATTTTGGGGAGTGGATCGGGGAATGCTCCTCGTCATGCGTCCACGCCAATTGCACGTAATGAAGTGGATTTCAAAAATGTCTTACGTGATTTTTTTATTCATGTGCGTCCACGTGTACTGCCGTGCTATTAAGGAAAAACGCCGTATGAACCTCCGAGAGTTGCCAAATTTCCCAAGATAAACATTATTTTGAGAAAGCCATCATTTTCCTTGAAAATTTAAGATATTTTAGATCAAATAACGTACTTGTTAGTGTCTACAAATTTTGAAGAGAAATATTCAAAATTTTCCCAGTAAATTCGGTTTTTATTTAAGGAAATATGGCAATCGCTTGAATGTTCATACGCCGTTCTTCCTTATTACGACAGTGTAGCTAAATTCTTAAAAACTTTTTGTACTTCTGATCAATCACGGAGAAAAATAGAATCGCGCTGAGTACTAGAATCTGCACCTCAACACATGCGGCGGATGATGATTTGGACTAGCATTTTGGCAATTTGGAACTATAAATTCTATGCTCGTTTGAAAAAACACTTACATGCATAAGTAAACTAATGGCACCTACGTTGTTTTTAAACCGGGCTAGAATTTATAGTTGCAAATCGCAAAATGTAGTCCATTTTGCTTTACCCTTCCAATCCGCACGCGAGCACAGCCGACGAATGTCCTCAGCACACTCCTCCGGTACTTTCGCACATACTTCCTCTACTGTCTACTAGGCGACATCTTTTCCTGCACTCCACCACATCCGGCGGACATTAAAGCAAAGTAGGTGCTCACCGTGGCTCTATTTTTCTCCGTCATGTTATGTCTCCGAGACGTTATAAAATCTATAAATTTGAGTGGTATTGGTGGGTAGAGTAGGCTGAAAAAATGGAAAAAATTTCACCGGCGCGGTGCGGCGGCTCGGCTGGGGTCCCGCGGGGTCGTTCTGGAATCCGGACACAGATCATCGAATTAAGGCGCGATAATGGAAGCAGACAAAATAAATCACGAGTCTCGAGCGAGTGTTTAATGCTTATGTAAACGATGAAAAACTTTGTTTGGTTTTCGCAGTTGGCGCGTCACACGCTTTCCAGAGCGGGAGCAGCTACCGACCGCCCGCGCGCCGCGCTAATCTATCAAAATCTGGCTCCCGAATCCCGTCCCCGGCCGGCATTTGTCATCAGCTCGTCGCTTGCCTGCCATAAGAGCGTAACTAAACTTTTGAGATGACCCCGAGAAAGCATTGAATTATACGGACAACAGGGTTCATCTCGAAAATAGTTACGCCCTTATGCCAGGAGGCGACGAGTTGGCTTAATGATTGAATTAAATGGGTTTTTCACCGGCATCGGCACCAGCATCGTATGCATGCGCATCGGCTATTCTGCCGTGCTGAGGAGAAACGCCGCATGAACATTCAAGAGTTGCCAAATTTCCTCCGATAAAATTTTGTTTTTAGAAGGAAGTTGTGCATATTTTTCCTTCGAATTTTCAGATATTTTAGATTAAACTGCGAACAATGTTGCCTGAAAAATTGGAAGAAAAATATTCATAACGTCCCCAGTAAATTTGCATTTTATCAGAGGCAACTTGGCAACGCCTGAAGGCTCATACGGCGTTCTTTCTTAGCACGGCAGTATTGCGTTGCGTCAGTTACAAGAGAGAGGTTTTCAATTTGAAATTCGAGTACCGTCTATTGGAGACCGTTGCCATCTCAAAACCAATTTTTAATTGTTTTCCCCGATTTTAATTTTTCGTAACAATGAGGCCCCTGCACATCACGGGGATTTGAAATTTAAGAAAACAATTATGTGTCAATTTAGAAAAAAAACACGGCGGCGCCTCCGTTTTTCTCTAGGAGAAACGTCGAAGCCAAGAAATAGGTCTCCAATGCAAAGCTCAGGTTTGCCGTTGATCTGGGAAACTGGGAGGCGAGAGTCATATAAAGGAAGGGAATTTGCGGCGACCGAGAAAGGTCAGGGAGAATCAGGGAATTCACAGGAAAAGTCACGGAATGTTGTAAAATGCATATGTTAAGCAGAATTTTTGTAATTTTAAGGAGGAAAAATCGAAGTGGAAGTTATATTTTAATGTCAGGGATAGGGAAAAGTCATAGTCAGGGAATCCGAAAATTTGGAGTTAGGAAAAAGCAAAAGTAGTCAAGGAAAAGTCAGGAAATTTGAAGATACGGCATTGTGACAACCCTGGTAAGCTGTAGTGTAGAAAAGCCACTAGAGTTTGCAGAAATATCGCGAGAGTTTGCAGAGTCCTCCTCTAAATTTAGTTAAACTCGTTCGTTCTAAGTTTTCGCTAAGGTGTGACTAACATCCGGATTGAACCATACTTTTACGGCTCTACCAAATCTGTTTTTCCCCCGTGGCAAATACGCATAAATCCTAGAGGTCGATGTAGAATCATACGGGTAGGAGTTGAAATATTCGCTCGTTTATAATTCTCGACGCCACTGTGTCTAATATCTGGCTCATCTTCTTATCTGGCGTTTTTCTTTCGCGAATATCTCGTAAAGTAAACTTATCTCAACTTAGTTTTAAAACTTTTCAACCCCTTGAATCAGAATAATATTTCGTTTAAATCATGGTTCAATCGCTGAGGGAGGGTGGAGGAGTCGTCCAGAAACTAATTGTGGTTTCCCAGTCGATGTGCAAAGCAAATAGCAGACACTTCCCGGGAATTTATGTTGTGGAACTAACGATTTTCTCTATGCGAACGCTCTGTACTTTTCCTTATTCTCATCACGATCCCGATGATAAAGTCAGGCAGATTACCTGAAGACTTATTGCAATGTATTAGAAAAGTCTAACATAAATCCACTGTTGTCAGTTTCATCGAGAAAGTTTTTATGATAATATGGCTGCAAGTCAATCCGTTTAATGTTCTCGGATGATGGACCGCAATCGGGCGATTAGGAGCAGTACATAAATATGTGTTTATTCGACTAAAATATGGCTTACCTCGGCGTAGTCCTTAGTTAAAAATTCAGAGAGTTAATAAAATAAATAAATAAATAAATAAATAGCTATATGGTTTGGTTTGGTTTTAAATCTGACAAAGCTGCCAGGCGTGCTCATGTTTGTGGTGTTCTGGATTTAGTCCCAGGAAAACGCGAGTGAATCCAGAAATTATATCTCAAGCTTATTACGAGGACGGTGTGGCATAATAAAACCGCAGACTCAAATTTGCCACTCTGCTATGTTTTTCGATAGACTTTCCTCTAGCCGACAAATTTCAGCACAATTCATTTTTGATTTCTAAAAAATCACCAAGGGAATGAAATGATTTGGGTTTAGGAAGACGAATATTGCACGCACTCAAAATATTCGCAGGGCTGTTCCATGTGTCAATCCTAGAATATTAAGGTCCAAATGGTCCCAAAATTCTTACAGAGAGGGAAAGAAGTTATTTTAAACCTAAAAAATAAACAGAAAGTCGAATCGTGTTGCAGTAAATTCATAATCTTGTTTCTTTGTTTTCTTTTATTTTTTAGTTTGCACGATAAAAATGACTGATTTGTGAATTTCTCTCAGGTATAAATTTAGCTAGGAATTTAAGTTAATTAATCATTTTCTATTGTTTTACAAATATATGTTAACGCATGCTCAACGTGCATTTCTGCAGCATTTAATTTTTCTATTTCCTTTTGATTTAAATCCACGGTAGTAATCGAATGTGCTCATGCTTGTCGGATGAATCAAAATCACTGGCTAGGGTGGCCTCATTCGCAAATCATTTAGTCTTAAGTATTTTAATTCAAGTTTTCAGCTCAAATCCGAAAGCGAGAGGGAATGGGCGAATGGGCAGCGGGAGAGGAGAGGAGAGGAGAGACTATGGAGGAAAAAATGAGAAATTCGAGGAATTAATAAAATTAAGACACTTGTTTCTACACACATTTTAGCACAGAAACGAGCGATTTTTTCGCAAACTTATTAGCATACTTCTAATCGTTGCCTCTTCAACGTAAGGACGTATCTCGATCTCCACATGACCCCAGAAAGCATCGGAATTATACGTGAAACAAGGCTCACGTGAAAATTTAGATACGCTCTTACGCCAAGGTAGGTAGGGACGTAAGGAGCCGAGGCTTGAAGGAATCAAGTTTCGAAGATCAAAGACAGTAATCTTAATACCGTGAGCTATCCTCATAAAAACATCCATCAACAACCATGTTTCAACTTCCTACACGTACCTGGGTACTTTATCGCGGGTCAACAAGACGTCGCCTGTCATAAAGATTCAGATCAACGTCCCGAAATCTGGAAGTTCGACGTGCATAGCTTGTCAGAAACAAGTTTAGCAACGAGCGGAAACATGTGGTTTGCATTTGGATGACGCTGAATTGAAGCTTCAAAATTAACTTTCGAACAAAACGTGAAGCTCGATTTGAGTTCTCCAACCTCATCCTTTTCAGTAGTTTCAACTTTCAATCAACCCGAACTCCAAGTCATGGTTTGACTCCTCATTCGCATGTCAAAAGATGAGATGAAAGAGATAATGAAAGAAGTAGGAATGTATAAACACTGCACTTATATGTCGCGGGCAATTAGTCAAATTGATTCATTTTATCGAATGCCTAGGCAAATAGTCAAATATTCTTACTTGGAGTGAAATTCTGATTATTTCGCTAATGTTTGACAACAAAATTAATTGTTTCTGTAAAGAAGAATTCGCTGTAAAAATGTGGATAAAAATGGTATTTCAAATCATGTTTAGCTCCTAGATACATGTTTATCTTGAAATTTTCAACATGTCACATAGTACAGAATTTTTAAAATTTATGAAATTGTTTTAAAATATGTGAGAAGCATTGGAAGAGGATGAAACAAATAGCTAGAGTTCGTAAATTTGATGAGTTACTTTTCCCCAAAATATTGTAAACTTGTGAGCTTGTTGCCATAAATTTACAAAATTTTGTAAAATGTCAAATTTTGACTGCCTGAATTTGATGAAACGCCTGCTTTGACTAATTGCGTGCGACATGCATAAGTAGCTTTTCTACATGATGGGTGGATATTTTCTTTTTCTAAATCAAGTTTTATGTTGTTGAGCCCATGATGAACAATCAATTTGTGTCTCCTTAATCAAATTCGTCAAAACTTTGTCGAGTCGGACAATGCCTTCCATTAATAAGAAATGATCGAAAAAATTATGAAAGAACAATCATAAATGTGATTCAATAATTTCAACTTCCACCGCCGTGCCGTGCTGATCGCACTTTGTTTGGTGCAATGCGTGAAGTATTCCTACACTCTTGTAGGCGCTATGCCTTTCACGCCGACCGCTGCTGAACGCACTGTGTTTGACGCAATACGTGAAGTATTCATGCAGTCTCGTAGGCGCTATGCATTGTACACTGCCTTTTTTTTGGTGTATCGCACGGGGAGGTTTCGAATTTTTCAGAAAAAGAAAACAAATAGACCGGTAGGTTTTTTCAAATACTCAAAAGCTCATTTTTTTTCTGAGTGTTACTACACCCATTGGAATTAAAATGTATGTGTATGTATGAGCCGCTTTTACGGCGCGCTAGGGCGCTCTGCGACGCCTATTCTCCACAGGAATCTGTCATGGTAGAGATCCTCCGGAAGGTGGCATCTCTCCATCTCTTCATGGATGCCCTCTACCCACCGTTTGGCTGGACGCCCTCTCCGTCGCCTACCTGGGGGGACCCACTCCAACACCTTCTTCGGCAACCTGGTATCAGCCATTCTCTGCACATGCCCATACCATACCAATTGCTTGGTCATGATATCGTGCACAATCGTCCCCTCAACGCCCATTATCTCTCGGACACGTTCATTCCTGACACGTTCTCTCCTCGAGATTCCAGCCGATCGTCGCCAGAAATCCATCTCGGTCGCCTTGAGCATTTCTTGGGTCCGCTTCTTCAACTGCCACACTTCACTGCCATAGGTGATAATAGGCTTGACAACCGAGTTATAAATCCTCTTCTTGTTGTCTTTGGAAATCCTTTGGTCCCAAAGGATCCCATTAAGCATGGCGATGGCTTTCCTTCCTAGAAGATTACGGTCCCGAATGGCCTGATCCAGCTTCCCATCCGAAGTCAGGTTCACCCCCAGGTACTTGTATTGTTCGCAACTTTCTATATGTTGACCATCCTCCAGGACTATGCTTTGCTGAGCACCTCCGACTGACATCTTTTTTGTCTTACGGACACTAACCTCGAGGCCCCATTTCCGGTACTCCTCCACCAACTTTCGGGTCATATACTCCGCGTCATCGTGATCTTGACTTATGACAACCTGGTCGTCAGCAAAGCATAGCGTGAACAGTGTTTCTTGGTCATTTAGAGGGACGCCCATGCCGGCACACTTTCTTTTCCATTCCTTCAGAACGTGCTCTAGATATATCTTAAACAGCGTCGGTGACAGACAACATCCCTGCTTAAGCCCCTTGGTGACAAAAAAACCGTCTGAAAGCCTTCCTTGGCACTTAATTCTAGCAAAAGCCCCCCGATAAAACTGCTTGACTGCCCCAATAAGTCCTTTACTAAAACCAGTTTCTTCTAGGACTTCCCAGAGTTTCACAAGAGGAATACTATCATAAGCCTTTTCAATATCCAAAAACACTAAATGAAGCTCCTGGCCAACAATTCTCTTCTTTTCGGTTAACTGGGTAACACAGAACAGATGATCAGCGGTAGACCGACCAGCCCTAAAACCTGCTTGCTCCTCCGCCTCGAACGGGGTCCACTCCTCTTCGATCTTCGCTTTCAACACTTTTCCATAAATTTTACTTATCGTTCCTGTCACCGCTAACCCTCTGTAGTTCCCACAGTCATCCTTCCTTCCTTTTTTATGCGACGCTGTTATCCAGGCCTCTTTCCATTCTTTCGGGATGTCATCACCGTCAATGCACTTCTGCAGCAAATCCCTGAGATGGTTAACCAACTTGCCAGTCCCACATTTAATTAACTCGGCTGGAATGTTTCCTGGCCCAGGAGCTCTTCCATTCATCAATTCCCTGATTGCTTTGACCACCTCCTCAACTCGAATTTCCATTGAGTGATCCTCGACTATATTTTCAGCATTCCCCGTTTGAAACTCTGGTCGTCCTTCCGTCAATAATTTATTAAAATGTTCGTCAAGCTGTGAGATTGTTATCGGAGATATAATGTCCCGTTTCATGTCCCTTCTTAGGCCTTTGATCAGCTTCCAGCTCTCAGCACTCTTCCTTCCCCCCAGGTATGTGTCAATCCTTGAGCAGTTGGTCTCCCAAGACTCGTTTTTCTTCCTGGTGATTAAAAGACGAACCCTCGCCTGGGCTTTCCTATACGCGCCGCGGGTGTCTGCAGTCCTAGAAGCCAGATAGTCATGGTACTTCCTACGCTTTTCTTCAATTACCTCCTCTACCTCTTTGTCCCACCAGTAGGGTTTCTGTACATCCTTGCTCTCATTACACATACCCAGGGCTTCCTTCGCAGCTGAATGTATGCAACTTTTGATGAACTGGTACAACTCTTCCGCAGTATCAAAAATTTCTACTCCCAGTTTCTCATCCAGCCGCTTCCTGTAGAGCGCTTTCACGCTTTCATGCTGTAAGCTATCGATGTTGTAGTGCACTTGTTCGATCTTCGTTCCTTGTGGCTGGCACTTCTGATGTTGCAAGGTATTCCTCTGCAGCCCATACTTAACCGGAAATGCAATCTCCGCCTTGAGAAAATGGTGATCACTACCACAGGAGAACCCCCGGCAAACTCTTACTTGTTGAACCTTCATGGTACTCGTTTGCCTGGTGACCGCGTAGTCGATGATTGACTTCAGCCCCCGAGTTTGCTGAACCCACGTGTACTTATGGATATCTCGATGTTGGTAGAATCCGTTCAGTATTTTCAACTCGTTTTGTTCACACATATCAATGATGCGTGCACCGTTGTCATTCATCGCCTCTTCACCGAAAGGTCCAACAACTTTAGAACCATTCCTTCGTCCGGTTCTACCATTCAAATCTCCCATGATAATGACCTCCCTTGTCCTCCCAACCCTCAGAACCTCGTCGTTGAGTTGCTCAAAGAACTGATCCTTTAGATTGACGGGAGCATCATCATTCACACCATATACTCCTAACAGGGCCACCTTGTGACCATGCAGTGTAAGATGCATTCTGATGATCCGCTGGTCTACTGCTTCCCAAGTAGTTATAGACGGACGCAAACTTTTCCGGATAAGTATGGCGACTCCTTGCTGTGCGCGTTGATCTTTACTGACACCACTATAGAACAGATCATAACATCCTAAGTTTTCTGATCCTGTGCCTTTCTTTTTCGTTTCTGTTAACACGGCGACATCTACATTATACTTTTTTACCTCCGATACAACCTCTGTCAATTTATTAGAAATGCCCTGTACATTCCATGTCCCAAAAACCATTGTCCTTTTCCGTAGTTTGTGTCGCAAAATCCGTTTTTTTCCATTATCACCGAGGCTATCTTTATTAGGCTTCTTAACATTAAGTTTTTTCCGGGTATCGGGGAGTTAGCCCGATGCCCCAACCCCCAACCTGGAGGACCTGGAGGAATTAAAATACCTACGCTAAATTGCTGGGCCCTTGTAACAAAGCAAATAAAGCCCGCTTGATGTTCCCAATTTTTTTGAATTTACCGAATTTTTTTTCCGTGAGAACATACACTACTAACAAAGCAAGGGCTTGTGATGATTCCAACCTAGTATTTCTCTGTCTCAACCCGAAGCATCTACTCTCATATCAGCGCCGTTTCGTCTCCATTTTATAGTGCCATCACGCCTTTACATCCTTGATGTAGGCGGAAGGGGTGCTTAACTTGTACTTCGAGTAATCAAAAGGCAATCGATTCGGCTTAGTTTCTGTCCGAGAAATTTCTCAATTTCTACCGCCACCAGGCAACAACGCGAAACCGAGATTTCGGAAATAACGACTACGAGATTACCTACGGCACGTAAAAGTTGCATCCAAACGCCGGGTTGGCAAATAGTGGATGGACGGATTAATCCAATTCACTCGATGTAACATAAAAAAAATAGATGGTGATTCGCAGTCCTAAAAAAGCAACCGCGCAGGAGGACTCCTCGAAACAAATAAATAATACGACTTCGGGATAAAATGTCGAACTTTATGAGTGAATAAAGCCTGTACCGCCGCGCTAAGGAGAAACGCCGTATGAACATTCGAGACTTGCCAAGTTTCTTCCGATAAAATTTTGTTTTTAGAAGGAAGTTGTGCATATTTTTTTTTGAAAATTTTCAAATATTTTCGATTAAACTGCGAACAATGTTGCCTGAAAAATCGGAAGAAAACTATTCATAACGTTCCCAATAAATTCGCATTTTATCAAAGGCAACTTGGCAACGCCTGAATGCTCTTACGATGTTGTTTCCTTAGCACGGCAGTGTATCTGAGCCATGTTTTATGCCTCTTTTTATCCTCAAAGTGAGCGTTATTGCAGTTGAACCGGCCGTTTCGGATTTTGCCAGCTGAGCTATTTTTCAAAAGAAATCGGAAGGCTATAATAGGATCGTTTCGGAATTTGGAGGCACCAAGCCTTTTTTTTGAGACGTTTGCTCTGCTGATCCCGGCAAAGTAATTGGATTTTTTTCTTCTTCTCTAGCTTCTTTTGAACTAATGTTGCCATTTTGTTAGGCGAGCGATAAATATGATGGAAAAGAGATCAACATTCAACAACTCGAAAAGTTTTGATTGAGATCCGTAATATGTAAGGTTTTTAATAGCAAACAGCTTCTTCACGCCCGTCAACATTTTGCTCGAGTACATATACGTTTGAAGGTTTGGAAAGTCAAGGAAAGTTCAAGTTCCCATCTTTTTTTAAAAGAAAATACCGAGGTGCTAAAAATTTTATAGTTTGTAAAGTTGATGACAAATGAAAACTCATCAGTTAGACGCGAGTTGCGTACACAATGAAATTGATTTATTCACTTTTTTTTCTGCTTTTCAATAATAACCTCTCTGTGAATTTGAAGGGGAAAAGTCTTGAAGTCACAAGTCTGGAATTTATCTCACAGAATTTTTTTTTTTTTTTTCGTAACGCCCATCACTGAATTGTTTACTTTTTTCCAAATGAGCAAATCTCGAAAATTTTGAAGGTAAAAAATATAGAAAAGTTATATAGCACTCCCGCGACACAAGTCCACTGTTGCCAAATTTGAACCTTTGACGTGTGAAAATTCCATATGATCTAGCCATTGCGTCCGAATAACTTTACATATTCTACACAGTATATTGTCATTCATCCGCTACTCTATAAAAGAGTGACCTTCGTTGGTTTTTTATATTTTTGAAAATTTTATTTCACAAATTTTTATCGTAAACTAATCTGAAACCGTTCTATATCAATTTATTTATTGATCCCTACTACGTATTAATGCTAGACTGCAAGAGAGTATGGGATGGATTGATTCTTTCCAGATATTATAAAAAAATTGCAGTCAATTGACAGAGCCAGTGCAGAGGTACGTCAAGTGACTTTGAATGAAATAGACTTTAAATTGAGTCCCTCTAGCCTGAAATACATATATTACCTATGATCCTCCAATTTCACCTCGCTACAATTTAAGACTAACCCTTCTCTATAATTATACAATAAAGAGTAATACGCATAACGCAAGAGGCGCGAAAGACATCGGTTGGCTGGAGCGCGGAGCAGTTAGGGGGCGTACCCTAACTAAAGCAATTCCTCGTTTTTTCCAAAAAAATTGCTTAGAATTTTCATGCGCCCTTCAGTCGCGCAACGTTTCAATGCTTACAGGTATGAAGGGGTAAATTAGTCCAGACGACAACCTTGAAACTGAAATATATCGATCGGAGATGAGGCGAACGCTCCCGCTGAAAGGCACGGTAATTTGAACTTTGCGCCTCATACTTCCAGTTCAAAATTGCTTGTCGGCGTACGCCTTTTCTTGCGAGTTATACTGCCGTGCTAAGGAAAAACGCCGTATGAACATGCAAGAGTTGCCAAATCTCCTTCGATAATATACAAATTTCTGCGAAAATTTATGAATATTTTCTCTTGAAATTTCCAGGAACTTTAGGTGGAATTGCGGAGAAAATTAGCTAAAACATTTGATAAAAAATAGTCGTAAGTTCACGAGGCAATTCGTGTTTTATCGAGTGAAATTTGGCAACGTCTGAGGGCTCATACGGCGTTTTTCCCTAGCACGGCAGTATGTATGTCCTAATAGAATTGGATCCGAGTCATCGCAACTCCGCCCGACTCGACGCGGTGCATCCATCACCAGGTGAACGGTGAGACTCGGTGGACCGGTGCAGCGTGTAGCGACGAGCAACAGGAACACCTACAAATTGATTTTTAGCGCCGCTCGTCGGTCGTAAGTCCTCCGACGGGGATTGCAGCCGGGATATTCTAAACAAAATCAATAAGTCGGAGCAAACATTTACATTAGCCCGGTTCCTTCGCGTATACAAATATCGTTTTCGGAACGTGCGTTTTAATTTCGCTTGTCATCCATCCGCGAGGTGGCTCACTTTTCACTCTGGTCTGCCCGCTGCGCTGCGCTGTCATGATGGAACTGGATCGAGTCGATGCTCCGTTGGAATAGTTCGAGTCTATTCTAGCTGTTTTTAAAGTGCGTTTCGTGGTGGTGAAATGAAACACAAATCTCAAAGTCCTAAAAATTGATGCTAGAATTAAAATCTTCAAATGAGATGAAAGTGAGAACTTTCAGCGTGAGTAATAATTTGACTCACTATTGGACGTAATGCACCAAATCACGATCCCACAGACAAGCAAAGCGCCTTCATTTGTTGAAATGCAACACGGCCATCCATCGGTACGAATAGTTGTATCCAGGTTTTTTTTATCAACCTAGGCGCGTTGCGCGCGTCGGCCCGTATATCGACGGTGAAACTACCAAACCACGTATCTCGTTTGCGGTGTTTAAAAATCTACGCTCACATTTTATTTTTTTGAAGTAGACCAAATCAATATCATTCCTTGAAATTTTCACGGAATTTTCTCCGCGCGAAGAGGAAAAATCACAGAAATTTTCAAGACTGGATGTTAAGTGGTTTTTCATTTAAAAAATAAAGTATGACAGGAAGTCTGCGACGTCGCAAACCGAGATACGTGGTTTGGTAGTTTCACCGTCGATATGTATGTCCGTCGGAATGCAACACTGCCATCCGTCCATAATTTGATCACTAATTCTCCTGGTGTTCATACCATTACAATTTGTCACGTAGGACATCATTTTCTTTTATCGTGCAATATCTTATTTGAGTCATAAGTTATTTAGGTAGTGTACTAAGTCAAATTCTTTGAAGTACATACATGATTCGGTTTTGTATCTCCGCGTTAAACAACTCCAGAAATTCCTTATCTAATTTTAACGGTTTATTTGTTTTGTATTTTAACCCTCAGGTCAATAATGAGGGTACATGTGCACACTAAAATACCTTTCAAGGTATTCAAGGAATAAAATTGTGTTTTCCTTAGTGTGACAAAAATTTATCAGAAATTGAGATACCATAGTGTCCAGGAGTGCTCTTCTTTGGTGCATTTCACTAATAATTGAGATACCATAGTGTCCAGGAGTGCTCTTCTTTGGTGCATTTCACTAATAACTCTATATAGGTTCTAAAATTAGTGGGATACAAGGCACACAGCTCACCGAGGAAAGGAAGTTACGCAATTGCGACCAAAAGACCAGCAAAGCGCCTTCATTTCTTGAATTGCAACACGGTCATCCATCGAGTACGAATAATTGTATCCAGCCGTTATCCTCAACACTCAGGAGCAAATGGTTATTTTGTGTGTGTCAAACAAGACGATGGTTTTGAAATGTTTTATTATTTTGTATATAACGGAGAGATATCGGAATATAATTCGTCAGATAACGGAAGATAATCCTAATTTAGTGCCAAAAAAGTCAAGTCAGAAAGCATTATTATGAAAATCCAAACGGAGAAACTCCTGAAGAAGTTTTCTGCCTTTTCTTACTGGCCAGGATATAAAGCAAATAAATTCGTTGAAATTCGGTAATGTAGAATTAAATGTATTTATAAAGTAAAGCATTAATGCTATTAAAAGAGTATCATGGTATATTTATGTAACATATTTCCGAGGGACTTTTTTAGGAGGACGGAAGAGCATTTCATTCAATTGTCCTAAAAAATTTGTCATTTCACCGTGCAAAAAAGTAAGATGCAATGAAGAATCTGCAACTTTGCAAAATCAAGATAGGTACATACACGCACGTGGTTTTGCAGCCTCGCCATCTATATCCTCCTGTGAGAATTGAACGCGAATTCACCAGGTCTCTCAGCCTCTCCTGTTAAAAAAAATGCGGGGCACTATTTTTAGAAAAGAATCGCGATGGAGACACGTACCCTCTCAATTTCATCGTCAATTTACCATGCAAATATCTCGCAAGCGTGTTCTCCCTGAAAGAAATTAGGATAGGTGGAGTCCCCGCCACGGATGAGTGGACACAGTGACGCCTGTAATTTGACAACACTTTTCCGGGGGCTAGGGGTGGTCTCCGTGCATGGTTGCCAGATCGTGAATTGTTTTTCATTTTTCGTGGAAATCAGAACACTTTAAATTGAGCTGTGCGGGAGAAAGAAGCGATTTTCAGCGGGGTCTGGCGACCGTGCCCCGGCGTCGCAGCGCGGCTCAGTTTGAAGAGCAAACAACCCTTGTTTATTGTCGCCATTATTGGAGACATCAAACATTAAACATCGTCTTTGATCGCTCCCCGGTTTTGATACTCGTGCATCGGCCGCCTCGAATTATTTCCTCCGCAACATCCAGACAGCTGGGCGCATCCGCGAACTCCGTTTCAGCATCGCGAATTTTATGCAGTCGTCGAAACAATTAGCTTTCAAAATTACGTACAATCATGAAATCCACTTACAAAGGACAGTTTTTAGGCAAAATGTTTCGCCGTTGACATGAATTTTAGTCGTTTCAGACGGATTGAAGATCAGCACTGGAAAAAAACTCATTAGATCTAGAGTCCAGACTCTTGAAAACATAGACAAGAAAAATAATTCTTAAATTCTTAAAATAACATAAAAATTCGTAGAGCAACCATTTTCAAGTTTGAATGATTCAAAACCCAACGGGTGCACCCGAAAGAAAGCGGAACTGGAGCAGTAATCAAGAATGATGACACGCAGTCCTACAACATTCCTACATACAGTCTTGTAGGCGCTAATGTGCGTTTCACGCCAACTGACCAACTGCACTGTGTTTGGCGCAATGCGAGAAGTATTCATGCAGTCTTGTAGGCGCTAATATGGGCTGTACGCCGACCGTCCTGTTTGGCGCAATGCGTAAGGTATTCTTGAAGTTTTGCAGGCGTTAATATACGTCTAACACCGGTCGCACTTTGTTTGCCTCGATTATTCGAACTCGCGTTACACAGGGAAAAAAAACATTGGATCTAGAGCCCAGACTCTTGAAAACATTGACAAGAAAAAGGACTCTTGATTCAATCGGATTTTTTCTTGAATCAAAACGAAATCCGCTTAAATTAAGAGGCTTGGTTCTTGATTTAAGCTATATCCTGATTGAATCAAGAGTACTTTTTCTTGTCGACGTTTTTAACAGTCTGGACTCTAGATCTACTGTGTTTTTTTCCAGTGCGGGCCGATTATTGAAATTGATAGACAAAGCTATAGACAAAGAAGACAAAAGGTATATGGAGGGATCCTATTTGTGGAAGTGGGTAGTTGCAATGGACAAAGGAGGTAGGTAATAGACTAATGCTGACGGCAACTCAAGAGGAACCCGACAGTTTAATCCATCATTTTCTCCCCTAGTCCAAAGGAACCGCACATTTCAAGCAATAAGATCGCTCCATACTCCCTGTGTCTTCTTTGTCTATCGCTTTGTCTATCAATTTCAATAATCAATCTGCAGCTGTTTGTTTTACGCTTCAATCAAAAAAGGCTTGCAATTGAAGTTGGAAGTAGAATAACACCAGACAATCGACCGTGCTTTTTTAATTATCAAATAACCATTACATTGCTCATTGTGTGGAGCTGCATAATTTGTTTTTAGATACTTATTTTGAAATTCATAATTTATATTACCGCCCCTCCCCCCAGCGCTCATCCCCAGGCCTCTCTTCTCTTTTGAATTATTCGCGAGACAGAGAATCCATGTATATAATCTAGACATTTTTGAAAATGACAATTAAAAAAATGTATTCCGATTGTTCTCTTATTGTATTCATTTAAAAAAAAAAAAAATCATTCGTGGGTGCTTGTTTCAGCGTTATTTAGAACTTCGAACTGGTTCTAGGATATCGATGCACAATTTTAATTGTCGTGCGCAATACGTGTGGTAAAGAGATCATAAAAAAGAATCATGTTCTCCCCTGTAATTATAAAAGCAAAATCTCATCGAACCATCTGGATCCTCAATCACATAAATTTGGCACCACACCTTAATGCAAAAGCCAGGATACTCTTCGCTGGGAAATCTCATTAATAAGGGACGGAAGGGGAGGGTTAAGTCACCGACGGCTCCCCCCCCCCCCACCCGTGCCCCTCGCCGACCCAGTAATGAAAGTGATAAAAAGAGAAGTGAAGTGGAAGAATTACAGGATCCACCGCTGAATCATTCTTTGATTTATCTCATCTGGGCGGTGTACGCGTACGCAGCGCCACCTGCAGGTCCGCTCATGAACCGCTTGCAGCCCGCGGAAAAATAAAATCTTCTATGGAATTAATAATTGTACACGAAAAAGGAGGAAAATCGTATTGTGCAGTCGACACAGCGGTTTTGATTGATGAATGCCCGCGGATCCAGGGGAAATTAAATCCGGGGAACCGGGATAAGTGAAGAAAAATGGGAGTGGGGCTGGAGAAAAGGACGGCGTCTCATCTCCAGCAGGGATGACTTAATACGATCAAAGGCGGATAAAGAAAAATGGGCTGCATTAAAGGCCAACATTTCATTCCGATCAGTTCTTTGCGGAATCAATCAAATGATAATTTTTTATTCGAATGTAGGATGAGAAAAAAGAAAAAAAAAAACGTAATGAGGGTATATATCCCTTCGCAAACTTGATTTTCAGCACATATTTTCCGATTTTTATGAATACTAACACAAACATAATACATAAACATATGATTGTTTTCTTCGCAAAATTCGCGAATAAGCAAAACTGAAGCTCGCCAATGACAAAGAGCCTGATGCAAAAACGGCTTTTTTCGTCCCCCCTCTGGAAGTTCTTCAGACTTTGTCTATTGATTACTCATACTTGAGCGCTTCTTTTCCCAAATTTTCAGACCCCCAAAAAATTTTGGGGGGGAGCTAGGGGGGGTGGAAGTCAAAACCTGTGAACCTCGATATCTCTTGAACGAAGAAAGATATCGAGGTCCGGTTTGGATGGAAAATCGTCTAAAATTGCATACTTTAAGATTCTAAAGGTCGAAATCCCGATATCACATTTTTAAGTCAACATATGTGCTTTTTTCCAGTTTTTAGGTCTAGAAAATTTCTTTTAAACGAAAAATTTACAAAGATCTCAATTTTTTATTTGAACCAAAACCAGTTTTTTAAATTGTTCGTCTTTTTCCGCATCCAACGAGTGGTCCATTAAGCTGGGAAACTAAACGGTTCCGGAGTTATGATCGATTGAAGTTTCCGCTCAACGCGCGCCGACCGATTTTCGCGCGCCAAAAAGTCGGATTTGACTGTTATTACATCAGATTGAATGTTCAAACTGAGCAAAATGCTTTATTAGGGACTATTGAGGGTCGCTGAGTTCAGAAATTACCGATACTTCCAAAAAATTCACGTTTTTAAAATTGCAGCTTTGGACAGGACCACTGAGCGGCCGGTCGGCGCTCAGTGGGCCTCTAAAATAGCGCTGCGGAGCTGTAATTTTAAAAACGTAAATTATTCGGAAGTATCGGTAATTTCTGAACTCAGCGACCCTCAATAGTCCCTAATAAAGCATTTTGCTCAGTTTGAACATTCAATCTGATCTAACAACAGTCAAATCCGACTTTTTGGCGCGCGAAAATCGGTCGGCGCGCGTTGAGCGGAAACTTCAATCGATCATAACTCCGGAACCGTTTAGTTCCCCAGCTTAATGGACCACTCGTTGGATGCGGAAAAAGACGAACAATTTAAAAAATTGGTTTTGGTTCAAATAAAAAATTGAGATCTTTGTAAATTTTTCGTTTAAAAGAAATTTTCTAGACCTAAAAACTGGAAAAAAGCACATTTGTTGACTTAAAAATGTGATATCGGGATTTCGACCTTTAGAATCTTAAAGTATGCAATTTTAGACGATTTTCCATCCAAACCGGACCTCGATATCTTTCTTCGTTCAAGAGATATCGAGGTTCACAGGTTTTGACTTCCACCCCCCCCTAGCTCTCCCCCAAAATTTTTTGGGGGTCCGAAAATTTGGGAAAAGAAGCGCTCAAGTATGAGTAATCAATAGACAAAGTCTGAAGAACTTCCAGAGGGGGGGCGAAAAAAGCCGTTTTTGCATCAAGCTCTTTACAAAGAAGAAAGAAACAAATACACAGCTTTTAGCCGATTTTCTTTTTAAGTAGACTCAAGCCATATTTGTACCTTTCATTATGAGTAGCCGAAAACCCAATAATTTTGTTAAAAAAAGTATTTTCTGAAGATAAGATCCCTTTTTCCAGATACGGTCTCATTTCATAAAGACTGTATGCTTTAGAATAGCTGAACTGGCAAATGAAAGTTGTAAGATCTGAAGGCAACCCGTGTGGCGCCTCAGCTTTTTGCGAAACTTGCGGATCGATGGAAGTAAAATGTTTCTTCAAAGTGAGATTGAAATTGATGCGTTAAGATGGATGGAGCCGTGCGTAGCGCCACCATAGCCATTAATTTTAAAAAGGAGAATAATTTTTGCATCCATTACAAGTCCCACGCTTGGGCAAAACTGAACCGGCATTTATCAGCCGCACGCATGGTAATAAATCATGTTCCACAGGCCAAGACAACTTTAAGCAGTTTTAGGTTTAAAAAGCAGCGAGGCAAAATTAGGATCTGACATTTTTTCGTGTCAGATAAACCACTCTACGAAGTTGGAATTACATAATTTCTCAGTCTGATCTGGTGGTTCTTTGAACACACTATGTGTGGGTAGCGATGGGTGCGATGACCCGTTTGAAAATGAACGTTTTAGTCGGAATGAGATTTAGTTTTGGAAAATTCTGATCGTTGATATTCACAAAAATTGTTTTGTGTGGGAATGAATTAATGTATTACTGACGAAATCAACCGAATGAAAATTTAGAGACATCGCTGCTATCTTAGTCACTTCAAGAATCGACAATGATATCATGAGATCATATATTTTGTTCATATTTGTAACTGTAAGAATGTCTTAACATACGTTTGTAAGAAATTCCATTTTTCCCTAGTATGATGTACTTGCAGTAACAAACTTTGGAACAACATCCAAATCAACAACCAGGGAATAATAATTACACGAGGTCTAAAAATAGCAATGCTTACACGGATTGCATTTTGCAAAAAGGAACCAAAATCATTCTAGTGTTGGTAGGATTGTGCAACTTACATTCTTTGTAATGAAGTTACTGAAATCGTGAAAAAAATTAAACTTACCAAAGTAATTGTCGTCTCTTCCTTCTTGCAAAATGCAATCCAATTCTTCTTTTACCTATGGTTGAATGAGCCGTCACGGCAGACTCAGCACAAGTAATTGCAATTTGAAACTACAATATCCGGCTCAGTTCAGAAACGACGCACGTAGTATTAGTTTCCCTATGCACATAGGTGTTTTTACGGATGGACTAGAAAATGTAGTTCCTCATTGCAAAATGTAGTCCAATTGGATCGCATATATAGCAAGAAAGGACCAGCGTTATTACAGTGTTTTCAAAATCGTGCAACTTCTCCTTCTCTCTCAAAAATACTTTATATATATACAGTATCGAAATTTACAAAGTTATTTTCCTTTCAAATTAACATTTTTTTTGGTGGAAAGCCGAAGCTATTTGCTATTCTGGGAGACTTTTTTAGATAACTATGAAGAAGCAACATTTTTACAACACTGTAATCGCGCTGGTCCCTTTTTGCTAAATGCGATCCAAATAAAACTCTCTAGAAATAAAACTAATATATTCACCGGATTTCAAAAGAAACAGTAATTTTTGGGGGAAATTTGACATTATTCGAATGTTGGTACGGCGTTCCTCCTATAGGTACTGTAGTTCCTCCTCGGCGCAGCAGTGTACTCGACTTGATCGAGATACACAGTGCATACAATCTGAGTTGAAAAAGTTGAGTGCTGCGAAGACTGAATCGGGGCGGAGGCACCTTGAGGGGTGAAAAGGGGACGATTGAGGGGGAAAGGGGGGGCACGGTTAGTGGATACATTGCAAAACTCTGGGATCCCGATCCGAGCGTGGAAATTAAGGGGAACGACGTTTGAATGCAAATCAGCGAGGATTTCGGGACCGACGAGGCGGAGAGTTCGTTGGTCCGTCGAGACGGTGCGCGAGTAGCTCTCGTTTGCACTATATATTCATCGGATGGTTTTGATTTTTGTTCGAGTGGCTGTTATAAACTTAAATTCGAGATCAGTTTTATCCGGATCCCATTCTGTCAGCGAAAGCGTGGGGGTGAATGTAACGTCTCAGTTGTTTCATTGTTTCTCTCTCTATCTGTACTTTTGACGTAAGGTCTATTTCTTGTCGTTTTGTGAGTCATTTGACTTTTGAGGGTTCTCATTTGTCGAGATGTAGGCTGGTGGATGGATACACAAAAACTGAGAACCTATCATTTTTTCACTGTGTCTTCTGTGGAAAGGGGCGGGGGTTACAAGAAGGCTTTGAGAGGGGGGTTACACAATTTATATATATATGAGTCGCTTTTATAGCGCTCTTTGGCGCTGTGCGACGCCTAATCGCCACAAAGCTCGGTCTTCCCACAGGTCATCAGGGAGTTGACAATCTCTTATCTCATTTAACACCCCCTGTCGCCAACCTCTCACTGGGCGTCCCCTACGTCTCCTCCCAGGAGGAACCCAATCAAGCATCTTTTTTGGCAGCCTCTCTTCCGTCATCCTATTGACATGACCATACCAAACAAGTTGTTTGGTCATGACGTCGAACACGATGTCATTTTCGACTTCCATTATCTGACGCACTCTATCATTACGGACCCGATCTCTCCTAGAAATTCCAGCTGACCTTCTCTAGAAATCCATCTCCGTTGCTCTCAGCATATCCTGTGTCCGTTTCTTCAGCTGCCAAACTTCACATCCGTATGTTAATATACTTTTGACTACAGCGTTGTATATCCTCCTCTTGTTATCTTTGGAAATCCGCTGATCCCAGAGGATTCCATTTAACATCGCTATAGCCTTCCTTGCTAAGGTGTTCCTTTCCCTGATAGCTTGATCCGTCCTTCCATCCTGGGTCAACCGCACTCCCAAGTACTTAAAGTGCTCTAATATTAAACTCTAACTATTAAAGAACGGAGCTGTGCGCGATCAAGTAAAGAGTTTTAAAGGTTTCCGCCGTTTCTCGTGATGTAGAAATCATTCATTTTTGACGAGATATATTTTCTTAGGTCAGTAGTATTTTATATAAAGTCTAGTTTTTATACGTTTTTGTTTTTCTGTTTCAGGTTGGTGTCTTGATTCTTTATCTGAACTTCGGAAAAAACTTTGGAAGCTTGACGAGGTAAAAGTATTATCATGATGCTCTCAAAAACATCAAAAATTTATGCTGTGAACGAAATACTTGCATTTCTTAATATCTATGTGTGGATCGCTCGTCAAATACGTAACGCAATCAACCGGATTATTGAACCCCCCCCCCCCTTCCTCTCCAAGCAACGCACTCGTAAAACACGTCTGTGCCACTCGAAAAATTACGTAAAAATTTCAATTTCTAAAAAAATTACGATTTTTTATCTCGAATTTCGACGTTGATAAGCGTTTCAACTTAGACTTTAAAGTTAATGAGAGGTAATGTTAAGAGTTTCCTTCCCAGTTTTTTTAAGTGTGTGTGTGTGTAAATATTTAATGAATGGCTCTCTAGACTTCTTTTGCGCAAATGCGTCCAATTATCTACCTAGCGTTTGATTGAGGCTCAGCGGTGGTAATTGAAGGGTGCCCGGAAATCACGTCGAATCCAAAAGAGATCGATTCCACGTCCCGATAAAGTTCACTCCCCCACGCGCCTCGATTGCGAGACGGCCCGAGGCTTTCAAGGTCATCTTTTGTGCCCCAAAGTTGAAAGTTGCCGTGTGTCGGACGCGTGGACGTTGCTCCTCTGACAAAAGGGCGTATTTCTACTTGCATATGAGCCACGGACATCACTGAGTTATACGGAGATCAGGGCTCACGTAGCAATCGAGGTACGTTTTTATGTCAGTGGAGTAACGAAACTGGTCCGCGACCATGTAAATTGTGTTCGGCTGGGGGTGAAATCATTCTGCTTTGACTTTTCCCGCCGCCCGACGCGACGCCACCCGCACCCACTCACCCCGGAGCGGAGCCACCCCTGTCCGCTGCCTACCTGCCAAAACTTCCCACGTCAATCAACCAGGGTTGTTGCCACGCCAGAAAGCTCGCGTTGTCACCGAAATTGAGGGCTGTATTCACAATCCGTCGTCTCCCGGACGAAAGAACGTAACTCCATTTCAATGTTGCCAAATTTCCCCTCGCAAATTGCCAATTAATCAAGAGAATCTTGGGCATTTTCGACTGAAAAATTGCCTGATTCTCTCTAGATTTTAAGCAAAAAGCAGACCAATTTTGGATAAAAATCGCTTACGTACATTTTTGTAAAATAAATTAATTGTTCGAGTCGATTTGGCAACCTTGGAATGGAGTTACGTCCCTTCGTGCTGGAAACGACGAATCGTTCCGCAAAAAGCTACTTCCTTACGGAAGCCCGCGCGGTTAACATTGTGTTAAAGTAGATTTATAGGCGTATTTATCGCAGCATTATCAATAGCATAACTTTAATGGCACTGGAGTTGAATTCAACAAATTATGTACAATATTTGCTACTCACTGTGAGCAATTTTTTAAAAAGTACTCTTGGTTACTTCATTACTGATGATTCATCCGGAGGCGATTTTGGAAATTTGGCAACAGCTTTGTTCGTTTCAAATGCTAAATCATCGATATTAATCGATTCTTTGATCGATTACTCGATACGGGATAAAATGGACGCAAGAAAGCGTTGCAAATGTAGGAGAAGTATCATCGTTCTCGATATTTTAACTTCTCCGAGCTAATATCGGAGCCATGAGGTTCGTGAACGATGAGTGGAGGCCGGAGGGATGTCTAGAATAAATCTTTCCACATTTGTGTCAGTCTTGTCACCTCTCCAAAATGAGGAGCTAATAGATTACTGCAAGGGACTATGGATCTCTCTCCAGAAATAAAAGAATCCGAGAAATGACGATGCCTCTTCCTCGAATATTTCACGGATAATGATATTTCATTCGGCAGTGATGAATATGGCCTCGGGGCGGAGAAAAAAAGAAGGAAAAAACTGATGTTGCTTTTAGTTTCGGACACCAGGAGACACACATCTTACGATCACTTTAGGAAGGGTCTTAAATAGGATCTCGTTCCCCAAGTATTGCAATGCGATAATATTGCATATAGGGTTTTCAAATGTATTATAACAAAAGATATAACAAGCGCTTATCGCAATAACAGTTCGGTGAATAAATCTGATGTTTTAATAAGAATATCCAGAACGAAGAAGCGTCCGTAGTAATATAAAAAAAACGGTTGAATATTTAATAATACACTCGCATTATTGCATCATTCGGTTCGATTGGCGCAGCGTCGAATTAATTTCAATAAATTGGGGCGGCGCTTGTTGTAAAGATGCCTCTTGGAAAAATTTAGAATCCTCCTCGAGCTCATTTTATTTTCCCTTGATGTTTTCTGAAAACTAATTTCACCCACATACTCAGCTAGGGAGAGGGTAAAGAAAGGAGGAGGGTAGGAGACGAAAGTCAGGAACACAAGAAGACAAGAATAATTTCAATCACTACTAAGAATCAACTGCAGGTGAATATCATGATAACGGATAGAGAAGATATAATAACATCCAACAAGATGAGCACTTGATTGAATGCAAATATAATATTGAATTCCTCGTAAGAAGCAATGTCTTGTTTTTATGAAGATGTGCGCTTTGTGTGAAGATTTCTCGAAGAACAAGGATTGATTGACTCTCTGCTCTATAAGACTAATCAACAGAGCGCTATTTAACCCTTAGATGACGAACCGGGCCTGCGAGGACCGTATTGAAAATATATGGTTATTTCATACTTAGAAGGTTTATTTTTTTAATTCCGTGAAAAGAAAATAAACGTCTAAAATTTATGGTCGCTACTTATCGAATACTTCTACATTATTACAAATTTTTCGACAAGTTAAAGCAAATTTTGAATATTACAGTGCATTATAAGATAAACGCGGGACAAAATTTCTTGTGAAGTTTCTAATGGTTTTCCTGAGGTTTTACTGTAATTATCGTAGCTGAGTAATGTGCCTCGTACTCCTTGTCCTCCTCGTCCTCCTCGTCCTCCTCCCCTAGTAAAAATTGGCGATAAGAGCTGCGTTTCAAAATACCATAGAAATTCTTACAGCCGGCTAAAGAAGGCTACAGAAAATCATATAGCTGGCTGTAGAATGCGGAGAAAATCATACGGCCGGGCTATACGAAGCGATAAAAAATAAAGCAGCCAGGCTATAGTTCCTATCGCCGGGCTTTACACTTTATCCTCTGGCTGTTGCTTTTTCGCCATCGATTATAAAAGGCTCTAAGAAATTGTGTAGAAATTCGTGTGCTTTGGAAATCATTAAGTTTGATACGGAACCACCTTAATATTTACAAAACACACGTTATATTTTCCTTTAATACATATGTTTTTTCATCAATTAAAACGAGAATAATCCATACAGGATGTGCAAACATTTCAAAATCACGAGTTGAATAATGCTGACTCCGCCAGAATAAATATTACAGCCTAACGCGGAGCGGCGCAGCGCGGTGACGCACTGGCGCCTACAAACCTAACAGGGATACTTCACGCATTGCGCAACGCGTGAAGTATCCCTGTTAGGTTTGTAGGCGCCAATGCGCGTTTCGCGCTGGCTGCCCGCCTGCCGCACCGGCACCGCAGCGTGCCATGGCGCTTGGTGTCCGCAGCGAAAACCTTCATAATCGATTATTTACCTCAGCTTTAAATTGGGAAATGTCGATAGATCGCAAAGCACGCACGGCACTGTTTAGGTATTCTTGGATGCTTCTCAGGGATACTCATAGGCGTTGCTGCAGAAAACGTTCTGCAAGTCTTCACCGCGCGCCAATTTATTTCGTTCACATGTAAGTTTTTTTCCCTCTCTATTCTGCGGGCGGTCCTGCGGGACTCCTCTGCGGGCGTTGGGATAAAAGGAACTTAATTTAGATCTGGAGGAGCCGAGCTTTTCTTCGTCGGGATGGCCGCGTCTCAATTTCAGCCGGAAAGAGATTGATTGACACGTTTCGGTGCGCGTAAACAAGGCTTGATTTAACAATTCATCTCACTCTCGAAAACTCTGCTCGAGTCGCCCGCTACATCATTACGCTTTGCCAAGTTTAATCCATAATCGAATCTCAAAAAGGGACGTATCTTAAGTGTAGAGTCCCTTTATACTGAGAGTCAAGACAATTTGAGTCCATTTCTGATTGGTTCCCGTGTTTTAGGCCTTCACAGTGTCACAGACGGAAATAAAGATTACATTTTCACCGATTGCAAAGATTATAATCTGGAATGAACCAGAGAATTACGGGTTCGGCGAGGAACAATCGGAATGAGAGAAGGAACGGAGAAAGGAATTTGAGAATGGGCCGAACAAAGATTACGAAAAACGTTAAATTTCTGTAATCTTTATTCCCGTTTGTGACTCCATGAGGGGGTGTTGTCTTGACTCTCAGTATAAAGGGACTCTAGTAGGTGAAGCTGCAAGCAAATGAGCGATGAACCGCACTTCCGAGACGATCTTCGAAGTGGATGCGTTCAGCAGAAAGGAACCAAGCCACATTAGCTATTGTCAAATTCAACTGGGCAATTTACCTTTTTACAAGAAAATGTGTGTGTGGATTCCTTTGAAAATTTTGAGGAATTTGCTTTGTACTTTGCAAAAAATTCACCGGAATTTGCACTATAATCTGCAAACCCGTTTTCATGTAAAAGATTAAATTATCTTATTAAATTTGGCAACAGCTGATGTGGTTTGGTTCCTTTTTGCTTACGCGTTTTATAGATGCATTTCGCAGAATTGACCTTTGGGAACTCATCCTCGTAGACTGACTTAAGATAAAATCCGCCTAATTTCTGTTAAAGTATCAAATAAAACGGGGTTTTCGTCTCCTTTTTTTTAAAAAAAAAAGAAAGAAAAGAGAGAACAAATGTATATAATTGGAAAAGTCACGCCATCCATCGTATCTGTGCAGAGTGTAGCCTGTACTGAAGTTTTATGCGATGATTGTCAATGAGTGATTGCTCAGACATTAGACCATGTGCATTATGAATGACTAGAGATCGGAAAAAACCGCATAGGATGTATCTATTCTGAGATGATGCATAACGTTAAAAATGCAATGTGATTTCGAAAAACACTCAATATCATAATGTCGGATAAAGAGTTGATAAATCTCATTTTGTTCACCAGGTTCATAAAATACCCAACAAAAACGCGATTCCAAGACATCCGCTACTAACTCATGATTTTAAACGTTCCAATGTCGATGTTAACTTTTGCTGATTCCATTTGAAAGAAATACATTTTGAAGGATGTATGATCCTTTCACTCAAAGCCCAATCTCCCGCATTTTAATTTGTTCCTTGGCTCGTATGCTGGTAAATATATCGGTACTTTAGGAGTCATGGAAAAAAAAATTACAAATTTGCACCGTTCGTCAACACTGTTCCGCATTCTTTTCGAACACGGGGCGCCAAAACCGCTACTAATGTTTACTTGATCGACGGAAAAGTTGTGGGGAGTGAGGATTATTCTGAGATCGGGCGCATTTTTGTTTCAATTAGATTCGTGCTAAGTGTTTGTATACGTTTCCGACTTACCGAGGGACCAGTGAGCGGAAATCAGGTCTCGGTACCTAGCGTCTGGTATCCATTTTAAACTCGTTGTCAGTCATGAGATAATGGGTCTGCTGCGCACAAGAGATGCCGATAAACAAATGGACCTTCTCAATTGTGAAACTCCTCAAAAATCAAGACGAGCTCATCAAAATGGTTTGATCTGAAACTCACACCGAAAAAATAAGTGAAGTTGATTTAACATTCTGGTTGTAAAAAAAGTGTGCGAGAACTTATAAAATGCTGATTTACCTGCTGTAGCAGTCACTTTAACAATGCCAGGATGTAAAACTAACTGCTGTGGCGGGCAATTCAGCATTTTTTAGGTACTCGCACACTTTCTCTACATCCAGAATGTTAATCAACTTCACTTTTTTTTCGGTGCACTCTGTAATACACAATCCGCGTAGTTAGTATTACGCATATGCAAGGTTTCCGCACCCACAAGGACCCTTTTTCTCGTTGCTGGCGACCAGGTTTGCTCCGACAGAGCAGGAAAAACAAAGCCCAAGTAATCAAGTATAAAATATAATTTTCGTAGTCTGATTCAATTATCTCCCTCTGTATTCTTTATGTCTTTTCCGTCTATAGCTATGTCTATCAATTTTAATAATCAGCCCATTGCGTAACCACACAAACTAGTGAAGTTTACGTCTCTTGATCACTTCGGTTTTCTTCAATACTGTTCCTAACATAGTCCTGAACTTCCTCGATAAAACTCTAGCCGTAAGATTCTTATTAAATTTTCAGAACCACAGAAGCGATAAGAAACGTGTTGCAAATGAGAAATGTAATTCTTGTATATTTGCAAAACTTTGAACAGTCAAGTTGCTAGTTTTACGGACTTTTTCGATGAGGAAAGTAGTCAAGAATGAAGATCCGCTATTGAATTTCACAATTTATCCCCCTTTTTCCTCTTCTTTTTTGTTCAATTTTACTTTCATGAAAGTGGTGTGAAAACTTAGGTACGTCACGCGCACTTCAATCTTTATGTAAGATGTAGGCGCGTGCGTCGTAAAGGCATTGTCTTACGCGTATTTTATGTCAATGCTATGCATACTAGTATTAGACCTTAACCTTACCTAAATTTAGCTTTAGCACGGACTAAATCATTTCCGGTTGATCTACATCATTCACGTATTAAAGTACAATGCGTAATTGTCGATAAAAATAAGAGTTTAAAGTTTGAAACAATTTTAATTTAAGGGAGCCGTTTTTGGTAGGATCTCCGATGTCCCGAAAATGTAAGTTTTGGATGTGACAGACAAAAAAACTTTCGATAAGAACTTTTATTTTGTATAATTTTAGTCTAAAATATTAAGGCACCGCCGGAAGGATGGATTGAAAGTTCGCATAGTTTTTCCGCCAAACTATTTTTTCAACTACATACTTCAAACCGTCATAACGGTGGTCAGATTTCGAATTTTTTAAACTTTCTCTCAGCGGCTCTCTTACATCACCGTTGAGATTTTTGGTGCTAAGATTCCTTTTCCGCAACGATTGAAGCTGTGATTAACAGCAATTCAATACTTTAAGGGTAAGCACATCGGTGGCGTGGCGTGCTTTGCGATGTATCGATTGATCTACCATTGGAATCTATGGAATAGGGTCAATATATAGGGTGTTTGCAAGGAACACCTTAATAATCGACTCTTTACTATAGCTTCAGATGGAGGAATATCGATAACCGATTATTCACGTCTCGCCACTGCAGTACATACATGTAGGAAGATATTTTGATTCAATTTACTGTCCTTCTGGCTCATCCATGTGATCAAAGATGCAGGGCTGTAACCATAACTGAAAAATTGAAGGCCGTAACCGTACCTGAATAATTGAAAGCCGTAACCGTAACTGAAAAATTGAAGGCCGTAACCTTAACTGAAAAATTGAAGGCCGTAACTGATCTATATTAAACTGCTTAAACTTTAAATCAAAGTAACAAGGTGGAGAAATGGTGCTGGGTCCACACCATTTCGCGGGGAAACAAAGCCAAAAAAAAAAAAAAAAAAAAAAAAAAAAAATTATTTTTGACTCTAATTTTAATTTTTGGTATTTCTTGGCTTTGTTTCCCCGCGAAATGGTGTGGACCCAGCACCATTTCTCCACCTTGTTACATACAGTTTCGGGCCACTTTTAGTGTTTAATTTTTTAATTTAAATCAAAGCTGTAGAACGGCAACGATGGAGGAACGGACGCGAAGACAAAACTTCCAAGCTCGTTATTGCAACGAGCCCGGAACATGTGGCTAATTACTTTATCGTTCATACCTACTTCCAAGTACGGACTAACTGCATGATTGTTTCACGTCCCCCTCATTTTTCCCGAGGTGCTCAAAACTTTCCCTCGTCGAAAAGAAGGAGACTCAATTACATCGGGAACTTCGCATCACCCAACCGTGAGTTTCCACCGGCCGGCCGGTTTGATTCTAGGACTAACTCAGGTGCGAATTCAACAGCATTGAATCCACACCGTTCCCTTTTCCCTCTTAAAAAAGGTAAAAAATTGAGCTGGAAAGGGTAGTGAGTATGCTACATGATGGCGAAGTTTTTTATCTATTAAGTGCTATTCGTGCATCCCTTTAACGCTGTGAATATAGCTATTAACTCAGGAGTGATGAAAACGTTGCCAGCAGTATGATCCATTTTCCATGTTCCATGTTCCATGTTCGAAGAGTCATTATTGTGCACTTTTGAAATAACTGTTTTATCCAATTATTTGCGGCCGAATTATTCACGCTGTACTATTTATTTGTCGTGAGTGAAATACCCATGACTAGTTAAATTCATTGCGATATTAATTAAATTAAATTTACGGCGATGACACAAATTTCCTCTCCAAAATATGTCAATGTTTATGATATTCAAATTCTACCCCAAAAACAAAAGCAAAACCAGACAAGCCTCCATTATATGTGATTCTAATGGTAGAAAGAGGACTTATGGAGAATTAGGTAACAACTAAATTACTGCCGTCAAAAATTTTGCTTTGCAGAAAAGTGTGTCAAACTCTATGTTGAACTATGTGTTATCTTTGAGTTAAAGTTTGAGTTAGTTGTAAAGTTTGATTTCTGTTTATTCAAATCCAAGTCTTCGAGATTAAAATTTTTCATTATGTGAAATTCACTTCAAAAAATGTCTGGGAAAGCAGATCGGCTTTACTTGGCGTATTTAAAAACGCCTAAACGCCCCTGACTGAGCATATTATACGCTGCATTTTTTAACTCGTTTAGTAGAATCTATTATAAATTTGTTCTGTGCTCTTACCTTGCGTTAAAAAAATATGTTGGATTCCGGAACAGAATCGTCGAGTCAAGCCGCTAGCAGTATATGTCCTAATAAAATCATCAGGGTGGTTTCACGATAACTGAAATATAGTTTTGTGGCCAGATCAGACATCACATTTTTCGGTCATATTTTTAGTAGAAATGATAATCGCTCGAATTTTTTCACATTAATCTTCAAAGGGTCGCGTTTATTATAACGCTTTCTAATGATTTATTGCTCTACTTCTCAATTAAGATTTTCGGCCATTTATATATTAAATTTGAAAAGTAGAGCGATAAATCTTTGAAAAGCGTTATGACACGTAACCCTGTGTAGATTAATGCAAACAAATTTGAGTGATTATCATTACTACTAAAAATATGACCGAAAAATGTGTTGTCTGTTACGGCGACAAAACTATTCCAGTTATCGTGAAACCACCCATCAGTTCTTTTTTTTTTTGCATAATTCTAAAACCTCAAAAGCAAAGCGTCCTGCAGCCTGCAGATTTGTGGATAAAACGCGGCACTTGTAGGACAAACTGGAAGAGTAGGAGGAGTAGTTTCTTGGTTTTTATTGGACGAGCTTAACGAAAGTGGAAAAACATTGCGCTCGATTACAGATTTTCAACCGCGAGAAAAACAGCGATGAAAAAACCTCACCGTCTGATTTTTCATTCCCGAAGAGCTTTCATTCGGAAACTTCCATCAACTCACAATCAGTATTTAATTGAGTCGCATCCGAACTCAGAACGCTTCCTCAAGCCTTCCGCGCTCGCCGAATAATAAGCTCGTCACGGAAACAGCAGGTGAACCGACGATTAAATAGGTTCTCGAGACGAACTGCAATTTTCAATTCGCGGAGTCGATGGATGAAACTTCTCACTCTGGAAATTAGTAGGCGCCTCTCGGTAAAGTGACTTCGTTCCAACCGTAACTCATGAAGAAATATAAAAAACAGGTTAATTTACGGAGAACGAGTTTCTCTGAAAGAAACACTCCGGAAACGGCTGTAATTTTTGCTGAACAATTAAGAAAGCTGACAAATTGGAGGGAACAGAATGAGTCAATTGGCAAAATTTAATTTCGAGGTACAAGGTTAAAACGGAAGCTCTTAAATTAATTTCTTTTCTTTGAAATGCCACATCACGAAACTCAATAAATACGCAGAAGAGAATGCAAATTAAGACCTTAATTTATATGAAATTTTACAACTTTTATTTCTGAGTTTTCCAAGAAGCAAAGCCACCCATGAACTGTAACAATAGCTAAGAAACAATACCGCCTAACTGACAATTTTGGCGAAAATGAGTTAGCAACTTTGACCCAGTATATCTGTCTCTACGAATCTAAAAGGATGCATATGGACAATACATACCGTGATGCACGCGCAATGCGTGAAGTATCCTCCGTGGTGTACGCGCAATGCGAGAAGTATCCATTCAGTCTTGTAGGCGCTAGCGCGCATTCATTTTTGTACAGGTTTATTCAAAAGTCACGCACCTCTGGCCATGAGGGGTGTGGTCATTTGAAATTTTTGAGTTGCACCCCGCCCCTTCTCCCCCTGAAGAGGTCAAAAACTGAAAAGTACCTAAACAAGTTTCATTCGCAATATGAGGAAATACGTCACAAACCGCAAATCGATATCTTAAGTAGAGCTAAAGTTATGGCCAGTAATTGCGCGTGACTTTTGAATACCCCTGTATGTGGTATCTTTTAAAACCGTTATTTATGGATGCTCCCTTTTTAATAATTTTAATTCAGCCATAACCAAGGAGGGGTGTACTCAGATAAATTTGCTCAGTCCGTTTCGAATAAAGTGGCCAGTAGCCATCAACGCACCAGGACCCAAAAAAGGCGCAAGGCACACTCGCACAAAAAATTGAGTGCTATAGATTAATGAACTCTTGAATTACCGCCGCAATACAAATGAGCTCACACGCACGTGGCACACGAATGCGAATGTGATCGATCCTTACAGGAAATCCGATCCAAATCTTATGAACTCGTTTTTCGATAATCGCGGATCGAACCGAACTCGATACTTTCCACGCGGTGCAGTCGGAGGAAAATCGAGTCGACAGCGATCTATCGAACGACCGGAGCTAATCTGACCCGACACCGGGCCGCGGGCCGACAGAAGGTCTGTAATGATGACAGTCGCCACGAAAATGAAGATTCATGGCTGCTGTTTATCACGACATGTTGCATAGTTGACAGACTGCAGGCGAAAGTTGATTATCGACACGCTCGGTGAACGGGAGAGGTGTGTCGCTCGACACGCACACCGGGATGGAGTGGAGTGATAATGCACGAACTGAAATCACGTTTACGCTACTAATCAAGTTTAGGGCTCTCGTAATTGATGTCAATTGCCCAGATTCAATTTTAGATCCGATTCATTTTCATTCGTTTTTGCTGTTCAGCTGTCGTTTCCCTTCCCGCCCCTTTTTTACATCCCACGTTTCATTTTCAAAATTTAAACAAGCGGGAAAGCTCTAATACGTGGGTATTAGAGAAGCGCTCAGCGGTGAGCGCAATTTTAATGAGTCCCAGATTTAATTTACTACCTATTAACTGAGTATGTTAAAATTTGCAATAATTAAAACATCTAAAATTGTGCTTCCTCCCCCCCCCCCCCCGAAAAAAAAATCCAAGATCCATAAGAAAAATAATGATCCATTACTTAAGTACCGAAATATTAATACATAAAAAATCCTCGATTTCTCATAAAAACAGAGAAAACTATTACGGCTCCAAAAAAATAACTTTTCTAGATCATTTGAAGAAAATGTATCAAAGATGAACGTATCACTTAACGAGGCCAAATTAATTGTTTTAATGATGCCCTAATTGGACACGTAAAAAATATTATAGGTAAATAAATGAACGAAATATAAATATTAATAGGTAAATGATGAGACAATAAACGAAATCAATCAACTGCAACTGATTGTGAGTACTGAAGGTAACTTTTCGCGAATCGAAGGCACCATGTGTCCGCTAGGTTGCAGCACACTACGCTAAAACCTTCTAATGACTCATGATCAGACACAACCTTTCCTATGTTTATTGTTAATGCTCTATGATACTCTGTCTTCGTGATAACAGGATTTCATACAATACAATAATCTAATACGTAATTACGTAAATAGAGAAAGAGAATTCTTACAATACCAGAATTATAACCAGGGTAAACGGAAATTACATTCATTTTTTCCTCCTCATATTATGTTGAGCCTTAGTGAAGAATCTTTCCCACTTTCCTTCCGCAGTTTTCCTTCTGACAGCAAATTGTTAATAATGTTCTCCTGAAATCCTTGCTTTCATTTAGTAGATTCGGAATTTCTCATAAATTTTAGGAATTTAAATGCGTTTACAGAAATTTCTGGCCAACCAAAGGCAGAAGTTGCCTCTACGCCGTAATTTATAAAGGTAACTTACGTTCTGTGTAATTAATAAACCATGCTGGCCCAAATGTCTGAAACCCTCTACTGTGATAACATTCGAATCAGTCACTGTTACAGGGACAGTAATATCTTCAATGTAATCCGTAGGGATATTGTAGGTATAGGTATATCGTAACAAGTCAACGGTGAAACTAGCAGACCATGTATCTCGTTTGCGGTGCTTAAAAATCTCCGCTCCCATTTTATTCTTTTGACAGAGAACAAATCATTTTTCCTCCTTGGTTTTCACAGAGTTTTCTTTGCACAGAGAAGAAAATTTGCAGAGGTTTTTATAAATTGATGTTGGTTGGTTTTCCGTGTAAAGAAGAAAGTATGAAAGGAAGTCTACAACGTCGCAAACCGAGATACGGGGTCTGGTAATTCCACCGTCCAACTGTATTTTACAGAAATTACATTGTGAGTATGGAGCTGATCACTAGAATTATTATGCACAGATATGTACCTAGGATAAGGGTGGTTGCAACAGTATTTGTCATGAATGGTCCATGACACCTGCAGAAAAGATCGGTGGTTCCTGAGTGATGATAAGCAGGTAGGGTAGGTTTCGTTGAAACGCATGATTCTCATATGTATCTGTAGAGGTATAGAGTTTTGGCCTGCTGAGGAGTTGAGTAAATTAGGAGCCATTGCTCATAAGCTGATAAAGTTAGGAGGAAACACGATGAAACTGTAGAACTTTTGATACTTTGAGAATGTAAACAAAGACTCAACCTCAAAAATCTTTCACAATAATATTGTGTACTCAATTTCCAAAAACTCTATGGTTCATGAATTTTTTAATCAAAGGTAAGTAAAAGTTCTCCAACTGGATGAGAGATGGCCGTAGTGATCATTCGACGAAATTCTCTCTGAGCCATTTTACCTATTCATGGAATCAAGTAAATGTAGGTCCCCGTTTATTAGACGATGCGACGCATGAAAAAATGCCAGGCGAAAGCAGTATCTTTTGTTATTGTAAGTCATAAAATCAGGTTGTAGGTAAGAAAACTTCCTCACACATGGAGGTGATGTAACTTTCAACCTCATCTCCTACATAGTCTGGTGGAACACTTATTATCGTCTTACGGTAAGTAATGGAGAAACCTTGTTTTATCGTCTCAAAGCGAGTCCTTAAGGAAGGTTATTTACCTTCTTTACTGAAAAGTAGACAACAGGCCAGTTGAAATTTTGCTCTCATTGAGCGTTCAAATGCCTGTGTTAGGTCTGCGGAGATAACACATAAGGTGTCTTGCAATGAATCTGACGGAACCAAATTCACCAGAGAGTGAATGAGTAAATGAGTCATGAAACCTAGAATTTTTAGTACAAATAAGAGGCTAACACATACCTTTGTTATGGAGCAATGTGAGAGGTAGAATGTAGCGGTTTCAGAGTAGAGTGTTATAAGGAAGATTTATGAAACTGTCGGTGCCGCAAAAAATCTTAGACTTTGAAAGTACACAATTTTCTGCTACTTCAGATATCTCAAATTTTTTGACACCTAGTTAAACTCAATAATTAGAAGTTGTGAACTGACAGGGATGTGATGACGACATCTCTTTGAGAATAACAGATATTCTATGATCAAGGATACACTCGAGCGGTCCTTTTCATAATTTGCAGCGATGAGGTGGTGACAATTACGAAGGTACAAATCCCTGCGCTTGAGCTGCGCAAAATGCTCCAGTCGTTTATCTATGCTAATCAGCATAAAAATGCAAACCATGTTGTAATTGGTGCTTGAGAACAACTGTGGTACACTAGTATAATGAAGCATTTTGCATGTATCGCAAATGGCAGATCTCCTACCTGACATACTTTAATTAACCCAAAAACACTAAAACAGTCTCTGAGGTAGCATGATAATTGTTCAAATAATTTCACAGCATTATACTTCAGAAACTTTCACAAACTTCACGAGGTGGGCAGAACGAGTCTGAAGACAAGACACGACATACGTTGAATAGTTCCAAAATATTATGCTTCAAATTTCAGACAATTTCAGAATCTTAAATTTCACAACACAATCTTGAACGAGGCGGATGGTTTATGGAATTAATTATGGATGGAGGGAGATGGACGAAATATGAAAACACAAAGGAGTAAGCGAGACGCGAGAAGCAAATACGGGAGAGTAGTGTCATCTGAATCTGAATCGCGGCTATGTACCTACAGAAAATGAACATTGATCTTATTAAGCCAGAAGAGGGCCAAAGACGCCAAAACTCATGAACCAATCAGAGAAGGGCAAAAGGATGGCAATACTCTCCAGTACCTAGGTCAAAGACACATAACCTAGATGTAGGCGAATTCTACTAAGGTCTCCGAATAAGGTTATCACCGGTGGAAAAGTTTTCGGAAAACAGAACGCGAATCTTGAACTTTCAGAAGTAATTATAGGATAACTATAAACCGCACAGCAAAGAGAGTTTTAGGCCTGTTATTTATTTCTTACGCTAATTTGCATTTAATCGTATTCACAGAGGCATAATGAGGTAATCAAAAAAAAAAAAAGTAAAAATGGCGTTTCGTGCATCGATGAGTTGGTGCGCCATTTGATCGCTTGAGCGCCCTAGTATACTAGAGCTCTAGTGGCAGGTCGAAATCAAAAAGCGCCGCCTATCGGCTGAGCGCTTAAAAGTGAGTATGGGCATGTCAATAATTTTAGAGGTCGTGTCATGAAGCTATTTGGGCCCAAAAGTGCAGCCAACCTATGAACACAAATTATCCAAAATGACTTTTCATCACAATTGTTATGACCCGCCGTTTGTGAAGCACGTTTTTAACTATTGTTGGTTTTTGCACGGAACTCATTTTTCCAGAAGGAGGCTCATTTTTATGAACACTCTTTGCTGTCTTGGTTTGATATCGGATTCTGAAGATTAGCAGCCGTATTATTCTAGTATTTTTCGTGTAGGAAGTTCAGCTGCCCTTTCGGGCCCTAAGAGCTCCGTGTTTTGACATGTCCATATTCTCTTTACATAGTTACTACATTAAAAATCTATTAATTAAAAAAAAAAAAAAAAAAAAAAAAAAAAAAAAAAAAATCGGCTCCTGTTTTTCCCAATCTGATAATAAATTTAGATTTTCCTCACCAAAATCGACAGTGAATCATGCTATGAAGGGATAACATACTTAGTTTGACAGGATTCCCCTTAGAAGAGTGGAAATTCAAAACATGGTAAACGCCATTAGATGCTGCTCAAAATGTGCATCGAGTTACTCTCCGTAAAAAAAAACCTCGCCTCATGAACTTCTTGTATGAAAATTTCTCTAAATTATGGTCTTATTTTCATGATAAGAATTTATCATCTCGGATCTTCGGCTTCCCGACAAATTCTTACTCCTCTGACATCTAGGGCGTATCTAGATTTCCGCATGAGCTCCAGAAAGCATGTATATATTATGTAAAATGGGGCCCAAGCAAGCATTAAGGTACGCTGTTCCATCAAAACGGGGACGAAATGAGAGGTATTCGCACAGTCTTAGAAATACCCTATGCTGCTTACCAGGTTTTAAATTTTTAATCCACATTGACGATGAAACTATCGGACCAAGTACTGCGTATGCTGCGTTTATAAATCTCCACTTCCACGTTATTTTTTGGAGGGAAAACAAATCAATATCAATCCTTGAAATTCACATTTTTCTTCTCTTAGAGAAGAGAAATCACGGAAGTTTTCAAGAAGTGATGTTTTTTATTTTTTCATATAAAAAATATAGTATGACAGGAAATCTGCAACGTCACAAACCAAGATAGGTGGCTGTCGATATTTGTTCTTCGAGTATGTGACTTCAAAGCTTTTTGATTAGTCAAGACGCAACTTTTTTTTAGGTCAATGGAATTTTACAATATTTTCTTATACGCGTAACAAGCACTGAATTCTCGTAAAAAACAGATGTCTAAGATAGTCTGAACGGAAAATCGCCTCGTAGGAAATTGATGCATTCAAGATTTTATCCAGTTGACTCTCGCTATACTTTTGTCTCATTCTTATTTGGCATCCTCGTATTGTTCCTGTTTATTTGACACAACATGAAATTCTGTGGTTTATCACTGGCGTAGCGTGGATAATGTTTCACACCTCTCTCCCTTACTCCACGACCCGCAAAGTTGTTGAGTGTTGTTGACACAGGAACGCAATCTTTCAGTCAAAGAGGTTGCCTGATCGCTCTGTGTTTATGATCTCAAAACCTGTTCATTATATTCAAAATTAGCAATTCATGCTTACGTGGAAGAGCTAAAAATTATGTGGAAGTAGTAAAGATCGTATTCGATAGTGGTTTGATAAATCGTAATAATAACACAATAGAACATAAGCTCAAACACAAATTTTAGGATTTAAGTTGGGAAAGCTGAAAATGAGGAAATTCCTAACAATTTCACTTTTCATTGCCATATTGTACTTATGAGAATAAAAAATAATCACAAAAAACCCGTTCTCTCGGATTGCTCAATTGATTTTTCAGGCTATGTTTACATTTTGAACCAATCGATATCAATACAATCTCACCTGCGTGATGTATCGAACACGATTCATTAGTATAGTGCCTTCCTATTATTTACTGCATAGTTTTCCATTTGATCAAGGATAGCATGCTACGCTAACTAAAATTCTGCCCAGAACTGATTTTTAAAATTATTATACATGACTAGATACTTACAAATGCAAATTGTTTCCTTTCTGATAACTTGTTAGTACTGATATAGGATGGTGCGTTCTCTTTCGCAACGGACATCTTATACGAATAGTTCGTCCTTTATTGATATCGTCACAACAGTTGCGCTCTTTAATCAGGCAGCAACCAATGAGGGGCAGTTCATGGTTTACATCACGTCAAAATAGGGAGTTTCAAACCTCCTCCCCATTACCTCGTCACGTAACCGTCATGAACCTTTAACCTTCTTTAAACCGAATGGCGGAATTCTCTGAGCTTTCAGTATGGCAAAAATTGTAAGTAACTTTTGAAGAGAGCTTCAGAGGATAAGTCTCGCCTTCCGTCTGAAAAGTTGAGAACTTCATTTCTATTACTATTGAGTCCTCACAGATTGGAATTGGAGAGTGAAATTCCGGGGAGTTTTTTTTTTACACGTCCTCGGAAAATCGCAAAATGTGAAAGAGTGTAAGAGAAATGCGAATTTTTTATCTACGATGCTCAACGAGTGCTTGTTAAAAAGCTAATATAATAAGCTGCAAGTTCATGCAACCCGAATTCCAATATCTTGAATAGTGTAGCAGAACAGCTTAACTAACAGAGCGGAGCGGCGCGGCGCGCTGCCAGCGCGAGAGGCTCGCTGGCGCCTACAAACCTAAGTGAATACTTCACGCATTGCACAATGCTTGAACCACCTGGTCACCTAGGTTGCCACCTAGGTTTGTAGGCGCCAATGCGCGTTTCGCGCTGGCCGCCCGCAGCAACTATTTCACAACAGAGGTGTTGCACAGTATTATACGAAATTGAACGTATATTAAGAATGACAGGCATCCTATAAAAGTACAGAGCTTTTCTCGCATAATAAATCAAGATACTTATCGTACGCAGGAAAAATCTAAGAGCCTTTAGCTGAGGCAAATATAGAGGTTAATCCGGTTCAGGTATAACAAGGTGGGAATTTCTTGAAAGATAATTAAGTCCTGTTACACCAAAGAGGTGTAGAGAGTTTTAGTGAATTTTGTCTCATGGAATTGTCGCTCCCCCAATTTTACCAAAACTCTCAACTATATATTATTCTCCGTTGGATCAAACAGACAAAACCAAAAAACAAGCAAACCCTCATTCTTCCAAGACATTATACATTTTCATCCAAAAACGTCGTGAGCAATTGTCTGTTGTATTTACATGTGGACCAATTAACTTTAGATCTCAACTGGCACGTGGACCAAAAATCCCGTGCCTAAAAAACGCGTGGACGTAAATTACTGGAAAAAACAGGCGCGCGGACAAAAAATCGTTGGCGAAATGTCCTATAACTATTTTTTTAGGACTTCAATAGTTATATTGCAATGGATGAAGTTGCACAATCTTGGCAACATGGCAATGCTCCTGGTTCCTTTTTGCAAAATGCAATCCAAGTATGTGTCAGTAGTGATGAATAAATGGATCGCATTTAACAAAAAGGAACCAGCGTGATTACAGTGGTGTAGAAATGTTGCTTCTTCGTAATTATCTTGGAATTCTCCCAGAATGGCAGCATCTTCCAGCAGATAGTTTTTGCTCCCCACAAAAAAGTGTTAAGGTGAAGGAAAATAATTGCGTCAATTTTAATACTACACATATTTTGAGTATTTATAAAAGAAAAGAAAAAGTTGCACGATTCCTATTATCATCTCGCTGGTTCCTTTTTCTAGATGCGATCCAAATAATGTCACGTTTTGGTGTCATTCAAAATGTTTACATCTACACTTACACTCGAACTTATTCCACCAAGATTTTTTTATGTGACTGTATTCACGAATTGATCATTCTTAACGATTTATTTTCTAATGCTTTCCTCAACATCAAGACCTCATAATGTTCCGAAAATTGTAATATTGCATGGTTTGGAAGGTTCCCCTTTGACACGACAACAGAGGCTAGGAAGTGAGCAGCTCTGGAGCACACAGATTTGGGCGTGAGTTTGGCTCTGCCCCTCCCCGTTTCCATATGTTTCTCCCGGGAGATGCTGCCATGGGTGGGTACTGAACTCAAATTTAAAGTTGTTAATAAAGTGATTAATTTCGGCGCGCGTCGCATGTTTTCGGGGAAGTCACGAGTCGCTGAATGAGCCTAACGCGCGTTTCTCCCTCGTTGCCAATTTTGACTTCGGAATACCGCTGAGAAAGACAAAATCGGAATTTTTTTAAGCCTAGAGAAAAAATACTGGTGGAGTTTACTACACCGTTAGTTAATTTTGGCCCCTGCTATGAAGTGTGGTTACATTCTACGGAAGTTGAGCTATTAGTCACACTAATTTCGCTAAGTATTTGGCTAATAGCTCAACTTTTGTTTTTATCATTATGAGTAGCCGAAAACCGGAAAACCTTGTTACATTCTACTAAAGTATGGTCACATTCTTCGAAAGTATGGTTAGTTTAGGTAAAGTTATTGTAAAATGAACTAGCATTGTGATAAATAACACTAAAATTTAAGCTACACCAATCAGAATTCCTATCAGGGGCCAAAATCAACTATTGGGATTGTAAATTCCACTAGTCTTTTTTCTCCGTGAGTGAAAGGGATATGCGAGGATCGTCCCGGGAGCACCTACTCAATATCTAAAACTGTTCCACTTCCGAATTATATGGACTTCTTTTGCGCTAAACTGTGTGTCAATAATATTCGGACCAGTGGTCCAAAAATTTCAACTTCCACAGTAAAAAGTGTTAGGGGTTATCCCCTAAATTTGCGACACTACCCCAATCTGTTGGATGATACAGACATTTCCAATTAACTGTGGTAGTGCCACAACTCAAGATGGGGTAGTATCATAACTTCCGGGTAGGTAACATAATTTCTTGGGGTACTACCACAATTAATTAATAATGTCGAATTCGTTAGTTCGTAGTCGTTAGTATTGTTGAGTTAATTTTTCTTCCATTTTTTGGGTTTTAAAATTTTAATCCTTTGACTTGTGCGGCCTCATTAACGAGTGCTAAGTTAACCCCGCGAGGAAGCAAAATTAAAACATTAAGAATTAAGTTTTAACGCATTCTCCCAGGGGCATTAAAAGCGACGATGGGGCCTAAAATAAATGTGAGTGAGCAGCAAAATGAAGAAGTAGCGTTCGCCCGAAATATGGATAGAATGTAATTGTTGAGCGCAATGAATTTGATCACAAGGTACAGAATTTTGGATGACTGCTATTAAATTTTAACGGCACTGTCCTTAAATTCACGTGTGGAATTGACAAATTTAAATGAGGCCACTCTAATTTTAATAATAAACCAACCGTAAAGGACCTGTTTATCTTTAAAGTTACGACTCTGTAACACTCATATTCAGCGTCAAAAAAGGAAGAACTTACGTTGACCTTAAGTTGCCACATCTCGCACCTTTCCCTTCGAAAGAACATTCTAAACGCTCGAATTTTGCAGTAGACGTGACTTGCCTGCTGCAGGAAAATAGGAAGTTAATAAAATACGAGCGGTGAAGATGCGGTGAACTTTGAAACAATGTAGCAAGATTTCTCACAAAAAACTGCACATTCATTAGTTGTCCATTGCTTTCTAGGTGGATCTGTATGCATTATGGTTTAAGTTATCATGAGATGAGGAACCTTTATTCATTTATCAAATAATTTTAAAAAAACGTGCTTGATTTGCAACTTCCGAGAAATATCCCTCTAACAGGCGTACTATAAGCCAAACTGTGACATTTAATTAAAGCTTCGGTATTTTCAACAACAATGTTGGAGTTTGAAACAATTAATGCTGAACGAGTCTCTAAATGTCACCTGACTGATTTCTGACAGAGGCAAGGGAGCGTGCATGAAGACTGCTGCATGACGGTAATTATTTTGGCCTATCTTGAATTTGAAGGCGCATTTCGTCGCTTCGTTGCGTCGCCACGAAGGAGTGTCAACACTTTGAAAGGAACCCAGTCGTCTACAATTAAATGTTTTCTGGGGCTCACGTGAAGGAACTCTGTTCCGCTACTGGAGTGACGGGTTTAAAATATCCGTTTTTCAATCATTTCGTCCAGCCTCGGAGTCGGTTACACGTGTACACTAGAAAAAAAAAACACATTGGACCTAGAGTCCAGACTCTTAAAAACATCGACAAGAAAAAATACTCTTGATTCAATCAGATTTTAGCTTAAATCAAGAACCAAGCCTCTTAATTTGAGCGGATTTCCTTTTGATTTAAGCTTAAATCAAGAACCAAGCCTCTTAAGTTGAGCGGATTTCCTTTTAATTTAAGCTTAAATCTGATTGAATCAAGAGTATTTTTTCTTGTCAATGTTTTTAGGAGTCTGGACTCTAGATCCAATGTGTGTGTTTTTTTTTTCATTTTTTTCCCCTTTTTTTTCTAGTGTATGTCAGTGGCGTGGTGTGTTGTGCGATGTATCGATTGGTGTGCTGTTCAAACCAATGGTAAAATGTCAATTATCATGGCGTTCACAACGAACACCATAATAATCGATTCTTTATCATAGCTCAAATGGGATAATATCGATAGTCGATTATCACGCTCAACCACTGGTGTATGTCCAGGCACCTTTCAAGCTCTAGATATTTGTGAACTTCAGGTCACAAAGCTTTTAAAACTAATTGCAATTTGGACAATATCTAAATTAAACGGCAACGTATAAGTAAGCGAAGCAGAGGCTGCTGAGAGTTAACTCATGTTTAAAATAACCATCTATCAAGCAGACAGATTCCTCTGTTTGTAGTCGCGGCGCGAAGCGCGGTGCGCGCGCGCTCTCAACTCTACATCGACGTTGACCGATTTCTCGTATAAAACACCTCTTTTGAAAATGGTTTACAAAATATAGGAGTTTATCACTGAAAATTGGCAATGTCGCTTATCACCCGATTTTGTTTTAATATTCCGCTTCCACGGGTTCCCATGCCAAACGTTCCTCCGCGTGGACCATGAAATGATGCTAAGTGTTGAAGTCATTAGCCGCACAGATGCCGTCCCGTTTTGCGTGGATTTTCACACCACTTTCATATTGTCCTAAGAAAAAGGCTGTTAGCAATGATGTAATTAAGTGTCCTGGAGAATGAAAACGCAGTTTTCAAAATAGAGACTATGGACTCTTGAGGAAGGTTAATTGGACGTGTTTATACTAAAAGGAACTATGCCACACGCATTCCCTATGCTTATAGTTCCTTTTAGCTGAAGTACGTCCAATTTTTTTTTCTCTCTCTTTTTTTTCTCTTTTCAGTTTTAAGTCACCCATTGCTCATCTACCTTTTTCGAAAACGATTCGCAGAACGAAAATTTCTTCATGGAATCACTCGAGGAGATATGATAATTTTTTCGTTCGAAAAAGTACATTGCCTCAATCATCAAAATTGAGTGAGATCTCCGAAAGTAGCTTGAAACGTCGTATTGCAATTATTAGGGGCGAGGCGGTATTGATCGATTATTGACATTTCTCCATTTGAAACTATGGTAAAAATTCGATGATTAAGATTTTCGTTGCCAATACCTTGTTTATCGATCCATTTCCGTAGGTTTAAATGACAGATCAATCGATAGATCGCAAAACACTCTACGCCGCGCCGCAGGCAATTATTTTTAGTTAATAAATGATAGAGCAAAATCAGGGTGTATGAAGTTAAACTTTCGCTACTTTTGTATTCGGCAGTGAGGTTTCAACCGAGTAAACCTCTTTAAATATACCTATGTGGATTTTACATCATCTTGGAGGGGAAATTTAATTAATGGATGGGTGTGTTTCCGAGAATCGGTTTGAAACTTACGGATTCAAATTTTGCCCTCTCGATGCACTTACAGTCTTCGCGGAACCGGAGTCGCACATAAAATAATTACTCTCCTCGCTAAAACACTTCCGGGAAGCTTTTTTATTTCGTTCTCTCAATTCTTTTTGTCATTATTTCCAGATTTGCTGATTCAAAGTGACGCAGCTCACGACGCAGTCAGTCGAGTGGTTCAAAGCATACCACAACGTAATTGAATTATTCGGTAATTATTTACCTTCGCAAGAAACGCGTGTTTGAAGTCCGTCAAGGAAATTCGTAATAATTTCGATTCTCAAAATATTACGCGATGCTTTTCAAATGATGCACGATCCCTTTCAATCAATTCTGGGAAAGGGGTCCAATCAAATGCGACGAACCTGTCCTTTGTGTCCCTTAATCGAGGTTGGCCTTGATATGAAAAATATCGCAGCGAGTGATATTCTGCGAGACTTTGTGGTCATAGTTATTCAGCAACCTGCATTTACGCAGGGTTTTATGTTGACAAAGCTTTGTTGAAAAACATCAGAATAAGAAGGGCTGAAAGAAACGAATGAGTATCATACTGGAGATGCCTATCGTTAATCCTCAAATGAAAAGTTGATGCTGCAGATTATTATTAAATCAGTTTTGTCCTCAGGAAAGGAGGAAAGAGAGATATCAACCAAAATGAAATTGAATTGAAAAACAAATTGGTATTCAATTAATTGCTTCGTAAATCACCGGTCAAAGTTTTCACTGAAGTCCCCAAGCCTCTACTCTAATGCGGTTACGGGTTAGCGTGTAGGTAGAGTTTACTCGTCAGTGAAAAGTTGCTATTTCCGACTACAGTGAAATCCGTTCCATTTTCAGCAAAAGAGAGATAGAAAGAGGGGAAAAACAATATTATCCTAAGCGAAATTGGTCTGTAAATATAATTTATTCGATTTGCACAGTACTGAGCTTTAAGGTTTCGCAAAACTCCCCATCCTTTTTCCCATATTTGATTGGAAACTCTTCCCAGAATTGTTTGAGAGGTATCGTGCATCCTTTGAAAGATAAAACGTAATATTTTGAAAATAGGAATTTTCATCAACTCTCCTTGTCCTCAGCTAAACTTCAGGTGCAGATATTCATGAATTTATCAATAAAAATTCTGATAAACTAAAAGTTGTCTTAAAGAAAGGTGAAATTAAAACAAAGGTTTGGTTCCAAATTTTGAACGTTGGAGAGCGCTCTCCGCACAAACCGTTTGAATTTGTACCTGTCAAAATTCAGACAGTCCAACATGCATAAAATCACTTAAACCTGAAAAGAGCATCAATGTAACTTTTTATTGTCACGTGTTACTCATTTGGATAAAAATCAATCTAAAAATTACTTTCCCACAGATTACTCGATTGACTTTAGAGGCTGTTACCAATCGATTTATACAATATCATCGATAGAACACCTGTTTGATGTGTCGAATACAATCCTTTTGACTCCGATCGACATGTGGCACACAATGGATCGAGTCAATCCGAGAGGTCGAACATGAAAATTTTTATTGAAACTACAAATTTTTATGTGTTTTTCGTCAAATTTTAAATTTTAAGGAGTGCTTCTAGAAGACAATTTCACGAGAAAACCAATGGAACCACTTTTAGAATCATAAAGTTTTGTATAAACGGAGTTATAAGCGTTTACATAGATTCATTAAGCCGCTTTTATAGCGCAGCCTCGCGCTCTGCGACGCCTAGTCGCCATTGCCCCCTATCCTCCTAGAGACCGTCAGGCAATTGGCACCTTCTGATCTCCTCCTCCGCCCCTTGTCGCCAACCTTTCACAGGACGTCCACGCCGTCGCCTTCCGGGAGGAACCCAATCGAAAACCTGCTTGGGCAACCGAGCGTCTGCATCCTTTGCACATGTCCATACTAGACCAACTGCTTGGACCTGCTTGTTATAAGCGTTTAAAGTTTCCAAATTTTGTCCGACCTCTTCTATTGACTCGATCCAACGTGTGCCGCCCAGTCGAAGCGCGAGTTGCAGTCGTTCGATTTTTCATTTGACATTCCAGCACGAACGGTGGAATTTTACCTGGCAACGACTTAACTTCCTTCAGTAATATCATGGAATGATGTATGTGGTGAATGGGCTCTTCGTACACAAAAAGCGTTGATCAAAATTTTTGATCGAGAATTGGAATTCGACATAAAAGCGTTTTTAAGCAATATTAACAAACAGATATTAAAAATATAAAATATTTTCCCGCTGCAAAGAATGGTGGAAATCCACACAAAAAAAAACGAGGATGATGAATTTATAGCATGTTAAATGTTACTGAACAGCTTCGAAAAAATCTCCGGAATAAACGTCCACTACGCGTGGCGTGGTGAACGCTCAAAAGAAATGACTACTTCATTGAAGTAGATATTTGGGTCTAGATTAGCTGTATTTTTGAGCTGAAACACGTGAAAACCGTCAATTCCTCAGGTGTGAAATGGCTCAGGAACTTTTCAACGTGTCTACCACACGCCTCCAATAAATTTCCTTGAAGATGGATTCTTTTACGGTATTGAAATTGTCTGCTCAGTGATTTTCTCAACCAAATTTTGAACTCGTTGAATCAGTAATTGTAAAAAAGATGTTTTTTCAACAAAATAGGCTTAGTCAACAACAGATTTTAGTGGCTAAGAAATCGATTTCTAGCAGATCTTAGGAGGCTTTGATTCTGTTTTGGAACCCATGTATGTTTTTAGTCCACACTGAAAAAAAAGTCCGATTATTTTAACGAAACGTCGGCGTTCAATGTTGACCCAGCTGTCCAATTTACAAAACGGAATTTTCAGTTCGTTCAATTGAGTGTTCTTCAAACTTTCTAAGATAGAAGCACCAAAGATAGTTGAATAACGCAAAGCACAAATTGAACGTTCGGTTCCTGGAATTGGAAGTTCAATTTGACAAAACGATTAATTGGCCAGTTGCGCTGGGAACAGAATCGTGTTTTGATGCTTGATTCTTGTAGATTATTTAAAAATAAGAAGATCTCTCCGAACAGCAACTTTCTACATTTAATATCAACCAAGATATCGTCCTTTGAAAAGACGGGTTTTTGACGTCATCCATCGCGGTAGTGCATAAGATGGTATGTGCTACCGCGTCGGATGACGTCATAAATCAAGTTTTCCAAGGCGCGCGCGATATCTCGTTTAATATTCAACCTTGAGTGTTGCTGTTTGGACAAATCTTATTATTTTTAGTTAATCTGCAAGAGTAAAGCACCAAAACACGATTCTGTGACCAGCGCTACTGACCCATTCAATCGAAATCGCACTACCATGCAATTCATATCATCGAACTTTTTGTTCTTCCCGAGTTCGCGGTTCATGTGCATGATTCCGAAAGTGACCAAGAAAATCAAATTAAATCGCGCATCTTGAAGTATATCACGAAACACTGGAGACCTAAACTTGCGTGGTATAAGTAAAAACTTCGCCATAAAACCATGCATCGCCAGTCCATCAACTTTCCCACTTACTTGCTCAAACTTCCCGCCGAACTCGACTCTCGCTTGCTCAGTGACCGGGCAAGAACTTTTGGATCGCATATCCTCATTCTTTTTACTGTCTAGTTTCACTCAATAGAAGTTCGCGACGTCTCATCCTTGGCAAATGATGTAGCCCGAGATGGAATGAGATGATATTGGATTAGAATAGCCCGGCGCGGTGCGACCTCCCGTCAATTCCGCGGCGGATGTTCCATTGCATAGTCTGTCACCCGGGGAAATGGAAGTGTTCCTCAATAGACATCGATCGCTCCCGTCGGTAAAAGCGCATCTAAGGCGTGTCATCAGCGTCAACAATGTTCTGGTGATCACTTGACTTATTGTCCCCGGCGCCTCCGATCCACGATGCCGATTTCTTTAAGAAATACACTCATTTTTCTGTGTCTCGCATTGAAACATGAGATAGGGAGACTTTAAGATATAGGGTTTTCTCCCTCTGCTTTCCTTTCTTTTTTTCCCCTTTCTTCCTACACTGAAAAAAAAATCTCGGCGTATTTACTAAGAAAAGGGTAAAACTACCGAGAATTCAGGGTTCTATTTGATCCCAGTTTTTCCTTGGTAAAATTTTCATTTATGGAATTGGTAATTTCACCAAGAAATCTCGGTAAAATTATTGAACTTTCTCAGGAATTTTACTGGACCTTGGTAGAAACGCCAACATTTTTTATCGACTGTGGTAGAATTACCGAGATAAAATGGCAAAGTTACCGGGAATTGATTACCAATAAAAGTGGTATTCTTACCTGGAAAAAAACAGTAAAAATACCGGTTTTTAGGTAAACTTACCAGTCTGTCTTGGTAAAATTACCAATAATTGGTAAAATAAGTGAGATGAAAAAGGTACCAACGGACCTTGCTGAAAACGCCGAGAATTTTTTTTCAGTGTAGGGAGACTTTAAGATAGGGTTTTCTCCCTCTCTTTCTTCCTATGCCTCCTTCCCCTCCCTCCATCCTTCACCTCATTTTGTGTTTTGGTGATAAAATGGGCCGAGCTAAGAAGAAAGGAACCAAGCCACATCAGCCATTGCCCAATTTAATTGGGCAATTTAATTGCTTACATGAGAATGGTTGTGCGGATTTTTGTGCGAATTTCAGTTACTTTCTGGCTATGGTACGAGGGAAATCCTCAAAATTTTCAAAGGAATCCGCTCAAACGTTCTCTTGTAAAACATTAAATTGCCCACTTAAATGTGGCAATAGCTGATGAGGCTTGGTTCCTTTCTGCTTAGCGCGTTCCAAATATTCCTCTTATATGCCTTGAATTGTTGAATTATCATTGAATTAACCGAAAATCTCTAATGTATAAACACATTTCTTTGATTTAATTGAAACACTACTTGAAACAAGGAGGTTTCCTGTTGTTCAACCAGGAATTTCTGTCGCGGCATTTTTATCATGAATCATGTTGACTCAGCAGAAAATTTTTCTCAGAGTATTCTCTTCCTCCTTGTCCTTTTTCTTCATCTCCTCGTTGTCATTGTTCTTCTCCCTGTACCTCTTATTCTTCTTCTATTTTGCCCTAAGGAGCACGTTTTTTATTACTTTTCCCTTGCTCCCTCCTTCTGTTCACGTATTTTGTAACATGAAGCTTTCTATATTATGTACTCGTTATATTAATCATTATTTGTTTGTTTCCAGGTAAGCCGATTGCTTTGATTTTCCTAACCAATGGTGCCGTATTTGGTGAGTGTTTTCTAACGAATATCTAAAAAAATAATCGGAAACGTATGTTCCAAGAGGACATAAATAACTCCCAGGTGTATATTTATTGATTTTTGAGGCGGTGCACGTTAGATTGTCTTCACCCAAGATCCCTTTTCTTGTATTTGAAAAAAAGGTATCTTCGATGCAACTTTCATTATTCAGCTAATGGCGTCATTCTCTCTCTTCTGCTGGCATTCTGATGAAAGAATACATTTCGCGCGTCATCGGCCCAGATAATTGCTAGATAGGACGCCCTTTCATTCTTATACGAAGATGAACTTTGAGCCGGAAAAAATAAACACACCGTTGACAAGTTCCAGCTCAAACTTCGCACCTTCACTCAATCTTTTCCAGATTCAATTTAAAGTTGGTGGGACTCAACAGTGAAGTTCTAATCGTGAAGTGTTCGTCGAAGCAGGCTGACACACAACGTGGCAACTTGTTTTGTATATCTATAACTTATCGATAAAATATGTTTACGTTTCGAGAAAATCAAAGAAGAGAAGGGGAAGCGAAACCAAACAAATTTATATTTTGGGCCGCTAATGAGGGTGTACGGCGCACGGTGGTAAATATCCACCGCCAGCGAACGGCATGTCTAGCCATAATTTTTTTAGCCTCTCTCTTCACAATTGTTTGAGATGTCTTTTGGAACGCTTTTTTAATTGTTTTTTTCTTTTTTTCTTCCTTTGTAACACATGAGACTAACTTATTGAGCCTTGTTTGAAGTACCCATTAAATTCTTTGATCGGAGACAACGCCTTCGAATAGAGGAATAGGCACAAAATTACCGTCATGCACACGCAGTAATGTATTTGAGCTTAAATCTGCTAACACAACATTTTAATTCAAAGTGAGAAACAGCCTTAACATTCTGGTACTAAACTAAACGTAACAAATGTAGGAATCCCAATTGTTTCAGGAGAATGTAATTATGTGCAGCTATACCAGTGGGCATGGTAAATTTCAGGCGCGGCCAAAATGATCGATTAGAATCACTATAATTTTTGCTGCGCAGATAATGACGATGCCATTTGTACACTTGTTTTTTATAGCATTGTTGCACTTGAATTTCTTATCACTGAAAAGAATGATCCCCCAGCGAAAAATTATAATCAGATTTGATAACATACATACATTCTAAGGGCTGCAGATTATTTTCTTCGTTAGAAACTAACACCCCCCCCCCTTGCCTTCAAAAAATAACAAGTAATCTGAAGTTTTTCATTTTAAGGAATGCCGGAATGACATTAGGGTTTTAGACATTAGGGTTTTTACAGATGGGAGGGTTTTCATCTGAATGTAATCTCTTTCCTTTCATACCAGAAAAATTTTGAAAAACTTTGGCGGATACATGAGCGCTATTTCTTTTTCGCTTTATAGTCATTGAAACTTTAGAGACTCGCATTATTTCATGCGAGAATCATTGCAGACTAGTAAATATTGTGCTGTTTGTTTTAGGTGTGTCATGAACAAATAACGGAACGATTTTTTTCTTTCTTTTTTCTTTTTTTCAGAAAAGTTTTGATCACATGATAAATAATGTATCTTAAGACCTGGAGGAATTTGTGATATCTTAAGACCCAGTCTTTCCTCACTTTTTTTCAAAACCCCTATTTTTGGTTTCTCAAATTGTACACCTTCTTAGCCTCCGTTGAAAATGTGCACTGAATGGGGCGTATAGACAAACTGGTTCCATCTTACTTTTTCGAAAGTTCGCGAGAGTCAAGATCATTTCGGATCCTGCACGCCTCCTCCGCGCTGGCTCGAAACCGGGAGCTTAAAACCAATATAGAACTTGCGGGATCAAAGTTCGTAGCTTTTCGTCACGGGTATAACCCGTGTGCGGTAGCGTGACGATAAGTTGACGTCTCTTTGTCGGACAACTTTTGATTGACAGCGCGGGCGATACGTATCCGAGCATGATGAATCATCCGACGAGAAATTAAGCGTGGAGATTGGAGAAAGCCCCCCCCCCCCCCCCCCCACGGCGCCTCGGTGGATCTTGAATTTTGAGTTCGCGAGGTGAGCAAGACGCTGAAGCGGAGTTTTCACTTTCAACCCTCCGTTTGTGCCCCCCCCCCCCCCCCCAAATATCAGTGTTGCCGTGGAGGGAAAAGGCGAATTTTATTTAGAGGTTCGGTACATACTACTTTTGCACCCAAACCTCCGAGCTGCCATTTTATTTTAGTTTGGAAATTCCGATTCGATGACTAACGAATCGCAACGTTGGTGCGTGATTTTGGCACCACCTCGCGAGGTGGTTCTAAAAAAGGTTCGACCTATCGAAAACCAATGGATCTGATTGGTCGAATCTGGTAATGATCCAGATCATGGTAATGATGAATCTGGTGTCCACTGGAATTGGTGGTTGATGAGACAAACCGGGACAGAACTTCCCAAAGAGGTTCTGAACTTTAAATCAAAATCGCTGAACATGTGTCTGCTTTTAGGAGCCAATGAGAAAGTGTGACTGGGGTAATGGGTCAGTTGCGCTGGTCTCAAAATGATGATTTTCTGCTCGATTCTTGTAGATCAGATATCCGTTCAAACAGTAATTTCCTGCGTTCAATATCAGCCAAGACATCACGCTTTGAAAATTTCTGTTCATGACGTCATCCACCGCGGTATAGTGACACCCTTGGTTCCTTCCTCCTTGCTTTTATTGCTTATTTTTCAGGAAGACGCACACTTTTTTTGGTTACTCTACGTGAAACTCGGATGAAAGCAAGGTGGAAGAAACAAAGGGTGTCACTACCGCGGTGGATGACGTCATAAATCAATTTTTCAAAGCGCAATATTTCCAGTCATATCGAACGAAGAAAGCTGCTGCTTTGACAGACATTATTATTTTTAGCTGATCATCAAGAATCAAAACACGATTCTATGAGTATTGCCACTGACCCATTAAGGAACAAACAACATATGGATAATAGAGGACAAAAATTCCGGGGCGTTTCTAGGTTTTTCCTGACAACCTCATTTTCAATTGGATGGATTAAAAATAAAATTTGAAAAAGGAACAAACTTATTAACTCAACTAATAAATTAAAGTTTAATTGTTTAATTTATGTACCCAGATGTCATACGCGGATTTCAGACTTGGCTCTTTTTTAAATCTTTTTTTATTTATTCGGTTGAAAGTTGAGTTGCCAGGACCAGAAACGTCCCGGCCTTTTATAGAACTCTATTATATAGAACCGGAAATAGAAAAATGTTTTTGTTGCTTAGAGCATTTCATTGGAATGTTGTGGCTTATCAATAATTAAAATTCCAATGAATAAAGTTGAAAATTGGAGCAATTTCAAGGTGATTTTTCTCATTACAAGAGCTTCCCACATATCACCAAGCAAATTTTGTTTTAGTCAATTATCGTCTTGCAATTGACTGCCTCCAAGTGCAATACGAAATCCAAATTTTGAATTTTTTTAAAATACGCAAATCGGTTTATCGTCAACTGTCGATTGCATCTCAGTCATCCAGCAAAACAGAGGGTACCCACGATCTACTCTCAACCTACTCTTTTTATGTCAAGGTACGTAAAACTAAGTCTATTTTCCCTAAGAATTGGCTCTTTTTTGTCGTTTTTACCCAATTTCAGGGGAAGAAATCGGAAATTTTTCTTCGTCTTAACCGGCTTTGGTTACGGGTCAAAATTTCGTCTTATCCGTATTTTTTTTACATTGACTCTTACGGAAGTGTCAAGGGACCGAAAAAATTTTCGTCTTAAGCGGATTTTCATCTTAACCGTATTTCGTCTTAACGAGCTTTTACCGTAACTTATGATATAATTGTCTCCGAAGCAGATATGGCAACCCGGTCCTTAACCTCTGTTACCTCACTTGTCATTGGCAAGTCTGACAAAGGGGCTACGCGGTTTGATAGTAGCCGCGCCGGAAAATCAATCTCAGGCGGTAATTAAGGGAGTCTTTTGAATGCGGGGACTGGTGCTTTAGATAAGGTGTCGAATTTGCTCGAACACGAAGTTTGAAAGGGTTCATAAAATATTTACCACCATCAAGAGAGCATTGTGTTGCTCACCCGAAATTAAGTTGGCTTGATGTTCGGTGATAAAGCAGTCTTTACACTTGAGAGCGGAAAATCGGGACGTGTAGCTTAATCTGCGACTCGGTGATTAATCATAGAAATTTATAATTTCAGCAAAATAAAAGCTTTTGAAAACCGTGATTTTAATATCAATCAGTTTGCGTGTGACTGGCTGTTACGAATTTTCAGAACTTCAAAGTCTCCTACATCGAGGGTCGGACTAAAGGCTTATTCCTAGATTTTTTACGTTGTATCTTTTCAGTCTTTCTTCGTTCTTGAAAAGACTACCAATAATTAATTGTTCCGTTATGGAAGTAAGTGATTCTTGCGTTCTTTTTGACAATATTTTATTGAAATTGTATGCAAAAATATCAAATTAATGATACCACGAAGTAGAAGCAGAATTTTTAAATCGAGACAGTGTCTCGTGGGTTAACTGGGGACTAAGCATTTGTTTTCTCTGAAACACATTTTTGTTCGCTGTTCAAAAATTGCGTTCAAGGATTCTTCGCCCTCGAAATTATCTGAAATCTGAATATCTGATAAAAATATAGAGATAAATCAGGTTGTCTGTTTGTCAAATATAGCCAGCCATCGTTCATTCGTATTATGTATAGTGTGGGATAAAAACCTACCATTTAATTTGCATGAAAATGTTGGAGAATAATCCATCTCAGGCATGTTCAATTTAAGGAATAAAAACTGCATTAAAAAGGGTATTTCTTTCGAAAATTACACTGATATGGCCCAAAGGTCTGCAACGGAACTTGTCTCTGAACGGAACCGACCGAGGTTCGTAATTTTCTAGTTTCACCGCCAATTCGTCAGATGAATTTGTCGATCGTATAAAATATATCAGCGCAGACATGGATACGAATCTGCCGTGTTGAAAAACGTTCACCGACACTTGACGTTTATTGGAACAATGAAGTTCGGACTTTCAAATGAAACCACAGAACATTCGCGTGATATTTTTATCCCTGCAGTTGTCGCTCATCAGTGAGGGTAGTGGTTTCACCTCTCTGACAACTTTTTAAAACTCCGCTGGGACGCGATAAATCAAACGAGTTTTCATTACGTTTTGCTGGACCTCGGTGCCTGTCTCACCGACGTGAACCTAAAAATCCTCGACAAAAGGGATGCTGGAGGCTTTTGTCGTCGCCAGTTTTGACCACCGATTCCGTCAGTGACAGGATCGCTGAACGAGAGATGAGTTTCTGCTTTTGATCGTAAAGGTAACACGGTGAACGTCTGAATTGGATATTCATAATTCATTGGAATTATACACTATCGATCGAGAAATGACAGAGTTAAGGCGGCTGAAACAAAACCCTATTACACCGAAAAAAAAAGGATGCTGATTTAATATTCTGGATGTTAAGTGTGCGCCAACTCACAAAATGTCGAGTTAACAACTACATCAATTACTTTAGCAATGTCAAGATGTAAAACTAACTGCTGTGGTTGTTATTCAGCGTTTTGTGACTTCTCACACAATTTTTTTACATCCAGAATGGTAAATCAGCATCCTTTTCTTTCGGTGTATGTTTTAGAAGATACCGCAAAACTCACAGTACCTCGAAAAATAAAGGTTTATTTCCAATATTTACTAGATCAGACGACTAAAAAAGATTTTTTAATTTCGTCACATTCGAAGAAACCAGAAAAATAGAGCGTTGACTAGCAATTTTATTTAATTTTAAAGCGCACCTCTGGTTCTTTTACAGCAATTAATTCCAATGATGGGTTTAAAAAGTATTCAGTTGAATTTGATCTTATGAGTTGAGAGATTTCCCAGAACTTGGGCAATACTAAATTTCTTCCACCCGGGGTAAATTTAATGATGATGATGTCTCGTTGCTATCATCATACAGTTTTACTGAATTTTTCGTGCTAGCATGCAAAAAAGAACACTGTGCAAGAATTATTTTGGCAAGAGAAATGAAAGTAGCATCAGAAGCTTTTTAAATTGACAAATTTTTTCGGTCACGAAATAACGTGAACCCTGCGCTCTGTATAATTCTATGCTTTCCGGGACTCAAGTGGAAATGAAAGATACTCTCTTACGTCAGAGAGCGACGAATGAGTTAAGGCTCTACCACGACTTCGACATCACCAAAACCAGGAACTCACTCTGAAGCAACGACAGAATTTGCGCTCGCTTGTCTCGGCTTGTTTGATTTGAGATGAATTTGAATATTTTCTTCCGATTTTTAGATTAATATTTCGGTTGTCTGCACCAACAGCTTATTCGAGCCATATCGAATCATGCAAATATACGTCAGGATTGGCAGGCGTTGAATGGAAAAGAGGTTGCGTTGCATTCAAAACATTGCTGCCAAGTTATGCAGAAATGATGTTTATGAAGTATGATAATATTAACCCGTCACGTTTTGTGCAGACAGTTGTTTGAGGACCATTTTTGACTATTGATCATCAAGGTAAAATATGCTGAAAAGAGACGTACATTTCTAATGGTCAAAGCTTTTCGGATAAAAGAGTTTCATCATCAGGTGATGAAAATACTAAAAATTTAACTACAAACACAAAACGTAAATATTCTATGAATGATGAGATAGTGGTCGTCAATATGGGTCCAAGCCACTTACTATCACAACTTCAAGGCGTTAACTTTAAAACTTATTTCCTAGTTTTGACTGAAATTTTCGAGTTTTTGTCTCAAAATCGTTGTAGGGCACTCATAGTATACTCTTAAGTCAATTTAGGGTTTTTTGGGGCCAAAGGTGCCTTTTTTTGTGGACGGCTGTTGTTTCACTTCCGAATGTTATTTGCCTAATTTTAAGCGCTCATTCTGAACGGCGCCACGCGATCCATTTAAGAGGCGTCAGTCCCCTATCATTCACATTCTGGCAATGCCGCCTAAAATTAAATTTCCAAACAAATCAGTCGGTCATGGCTGAAAGCTACCCAGCGAGAACTGTTTTTCAAACTCAGATCAACAGTAAGAGGTCACAGGATGCATACTTTGATGCCGCACTGCCTCATCAGGCAAAATGCCTTATTTTCAAAAGCTAAGCTACGTATCGATCCGTGATATATCGAATTATGGGTCCTACGCTTGATCACAGTGGGTCCAGAGTACATCCATCATCTGAACTCGGACGTTATCAATAAGGTCTTGCATATTTTCGGTGATGTAAGATTCGGCTGCGTGCTAGGGCTTTTACCACCCGCTGGCTATTCCGAACTAACCTCGTCTCTTACGTTCATTCCCATACTTGCCGATTATTTTACCATGAAATGTCACTAAGTCGAACTGAGGTCAAGACAAAATCCCTATTAAGTCGAAAAATAAATAAAGCGAACTGTAAAAAACCTACGATTAAAACCTATTTGTGACTTCTATCGCCAGAAAATGCTGTTTAAGTCCAAGAAATTTTTTTGTAAAGGCCGACACAATTTCCATTTTAAACGTAAAAATAAAGAGAAAGAGGTGATTTGAACTGAAAGATACGTTTTAAATAAGCATATTATGAGGACGTACCGCTTTTTTTAAAGGGAATATAGAAGTATCTTTAAAATATGCAACCGTTGATTTCCTTTGATAATTTGTTGAAATTCACCCACACAAAAATTTGGGAATGTTGAAAATTGGAAAATTCATTTAAAAAACGTAAACTTACCGTCAGTTATTGTAAATTTGGAAAATGTATTTAAAACAATCAAATACTGACTCTGCTATGTGTAAGAAAATTGTAAACATATCCTCAATATTACAAAAATGTCCAAGATTTGCCTTCGTCCTGTGAAATTGCCTGTTTGTAGATAAGCGGTAACCCTTAGCAGGGTGGCAAAATTTAATGAAAAATTAATCTTGAAATTTCACAAATTTATAAAAGGTACTGAAAAATACCGGTTCCTTTTCATGTTTCGTAAAGTGTAAAAATCGTGACTTTCCTCAATTTTTGCGTGTTGTAGTGTGGGTTGTACACTCCAGCCCATGAAAAATATGAAATATTTTACAGCCTCCGTAAAATTTCATGAAATACTTCACTGAAATTTCCAATCTTTCGTTTCTTCCTTACGTTTCATGCCACTTTGCTCCATAGCCATCGATAGGTCTACAAAAAATTGCTCTCGTATAATCCACTGTCGCACAGTGGATCAAGTCAATTAGAGAGGTTGGACATGACATTTCTTATTAAAACTGCAAATATTGATGTATATTTCGTCAGAATTTCAACTTTTAGGGGAGCTTTTGAAAGACACGAGAAAACCAATGGAGTCAGTTTTAGAACCTCAAAATTGTGTATAAACGGAGTTATATTCGTACAAAGTTTTCAAAATATGCGTCCAAAGTTTTCGAATTTTGTCCGACGTCACCTATTGACTCGATCCATTGTGTGTCGGAGCAAACACCGTGCAACATTTATTCGAGAAACGCGTGTTTGCGAGGGCGAGGAACACTCCGATCATGGAGTGGGGATCTCGACAGTCGATACCGCAGGGCAATTTTGAAAATGCGCCCCACGGGAGAAACGGGAGACCACCTGTTGAGGGCTTCCCCAAAGTTGGCGGAAACTGTCGCCATGAACGCAGAGCGCGTAACTTGGAGGGAGTGCGTGCAGTTGACACGCTTTTCTTCTATGACCGCACTCCCCAAGTTGCTCATCCATGCAAAGCAGCCACTACCTCACAAGCGATGTTCCGGGCAAGACTTTTATCTATATTAATTATAGTCGGTGCTCCAACTTCACCGGGCGCTCTGCGCAAAATACGCGTGGAAACTTTGAGCACTGCCCAGTATTGGTGCCCAAGAAAGCAGATGCAGCTAGAGACAAGAGACCCTCCACTAGCCTCTTGGTGACGGGTAGAGGCTTTTACTTTTGGGGTTCCAGCAATTCCTTATGGGCAATTATAAGGGAGCAACAGTCATCACTCTTGTTTTGGCTGTTGACCTACCTACATGGTGGATGATGAGCTTCGGGGGACGTCATGAGCCAAATAAGTTTCCCAAAGTTCGGTTTGTTTGCAAAACGAAACTGCCAACACGTTGTTAAACATCAACCATGTAGATAAGTCAATATTAGAATGCTGAAAATCCCGAAAGTAAAAGCTTCCACCATTGCCAAGATATTAGTGGAGTTTCTCTTGTCTCTGGATGCAACCCTTCACGAAGTCTTGAAGCAGGGACGCTGGGACTCTTAAGAGAGGGTGTTGGGGTACTTTCCGACTTCACACGCTGAAAATGGGAGCTGAAAATGGAGATTATCGATGCACCGTTGAGTGGTGCCCTGAAAAGTGGGCCACAACACGCTATTTTCAGCGATTGATGAGATTATTGCACCTCTGTTCATAAGATGGCGGCCTGAATTTTGACGCTACTCGTAATATTGTGAAAGGCTGTAAATTTGTACAAATTTGTAATATTTTGTGTATAAAGTGGACAATGACTGAGAATGGGTTTCGATGGTCAACATTCAACAGCGACACCGCGATAACCCATTTTCAGTAATGCATTTCATAAAGCAATTTGCGGCCCTCGTAAAATTGAATGCGCCATGAGCGGTATTACATAGGGAAAAAAGTATTTCTATCTCTTAAAAGTTGTGGATGGCCCCAAAGAATTGGCTTGCTACTTAAATTGACTGCTAAAGTTTTAGCCTGATATCCATAATCTCAGTCTGAATGGTGTTGTCGTGGAGTGCCGTAAAACCGCAAACTTTTAAATAAAAACAGTCATGAAATTAAAGGTTTGAGATTATCGTCAGTTTTCCCCTGCAATTTCAGCGAAACGGCGACACCGTTCAATATGAAAAAATCTTGGAATCATCCACGAAAAACGTTCGAATGATCGAAAAAAACATTTTACTTGATTCATCGTACGGACCTTTTCGACTGATTTATCATACGGCACTCGATGGAATGAAGCAAATTTTGAGGCCGCCGATGAATAATAAAATTAGGCGAACTCGCAAAGAAAACGCTCCGAGTAAAAAGAGATGACCTTGCGGATTGATTTATCACACGGAATCCAATTGAAAAATGTTCACTTCAGAATCGCTGATGAATGTAGTGCAATCAGAGCACCAAAGGAGCAGAAAAACAAACCCCGATTCCTCTTTCTCTCGAAAAATCATCGGACCCTGAATTGGTCCGTCCCGATACGGTAAATAAATGAGAACGTTATTTACATGCTAGCACCATCCCCTGATCTCATCCACCTCCCTCCCCCTCCCCCTCTTGCACGCAGAGGACGAGCCAGCCATAAAGGGCCGCGAAGGGGCGACTAAGCATTATACTTTGAGATTACTCCTCAGACAGTCTTGCCAACTCTAGCGAGAAAATGTTTTAATTTTTTAATTTCTCGTAAAATGCACTTAGGAATGAGTACATGCCATGTTCACTGTAAGTTGAAAGGAATCTGTATTCGGACGAGACGGGATTCTCGTTGTGTGGATAGAGCTTTTTGAAATGTACTCCGGTACCACTGCAGTCCTGCCCAGAAGGGGAAAAAATCCTACTTACGGTGTTTGCACAATTTCTTTGAAGGTAGAATGGGCTCCAGACCTCTTCTCTTCCATTCCTGCGGCTCTATGACGTTCGTAAAAGGTCCTGTCAGTTGAACCGTCAACTGATGTAAATCTTGTGAATACTCCCTTCAATCTCGAAAGCTACTCATTTTCTTTCCCAAAGACGAGTTTACAGATTTATTCAATGTTTCTGCTTCGAAATTAGCTTGCAATATTACAGAGGTTGTACAGTTCCACGTAAATGTAACATCATTAAACATCAATATTTAAGTCATTTATATTATCTTGATTTTTTAATTAACAAAGTAGAGGTTAGGTTTACATTAAAAATTAAGAAGTTAATGGAGAGCGGGGATACTTCTATTTCCCTTTCCATCATTCGCTAAGGAAAATCGGTGAACCCGACAACTATGTTTTAAGGCTCCGTTTTTTCGACCTTTTTTTTGCCTGCCTTCTTCGTCGGGTTTTTCCGACTACTGTTTTTATCAGATTGATTTTGCTCTCACGATTGCAATGCTCTTGAGTCCATACCTGCTTGGTTAGAATTGCAAATGCCACACCGGTAGCAGCCCCCGCAAGGCGCTTTCTTATTCAGCGGTTCAGTGTTTACCGAGTCCACATAAAGCTGAGAGAAATAGAGGAAGATGGAGGGGGGAGGAATAAAGAAAAAACACTCTTCGAAAGGCACTGCGATAACAAAAAGGGCACATGTACAATCTTCTTATCCCGTTTTGTTGATTATGAAGACCCCTGACATTCATTTCAGATTATCTGGTTATCTCCAACTAGACATACCGATTAAAAATGTGAGGAGTAAAAATGAAGAATGATGAAAAGTGTCCACTACGAAGTAGCTGTTGTATAAATATTTAACCCAAAAATGATACCTAAAGAAAGACTTCTCTCTGAATGAATCTTAATGAATGTTTGTGATTATTAAATTCCTGATTATTTCGTCGTTTCCTGCACGAAGAAACGTAACTCCATTCTAAGGGTGTAACATTGACTCAAACAATTCAATTTTTAACAAAAACGTAAGTACCTGTTTATTTTTGGTCAAAAATTATTTCAATTTTTGCACGAGATCATAGAAAAATCAACGAAATTTTCAATTAGAAATGACGGACGTAATGCACCACTTTTATGTTTTAATTTTAATAAATGTTTTTTAAAAGCTACACAAAGTTTTCTTGAGAAGTTTTCTGAAAAGTCGATGCAATATTTTCGTTCGTTCTATTTTCTTTTAATGCAACAATAAAAAAAAAAAAAAAAAAATTAAATATCATCCGAATTCCTGAATCTTTACGATGAAGACACATATTTTCCCTTTAATTATGGTAAAATCTGGAGCAGAAAGTCAAGAATGATGACACGCAGTCCCACACCATTCCTACAGTCTTGTAGGCGCTAATATCCGTGTCATGTCAACTGACCGACTGTACCGCGTTTAGCGTAATGCGAGAAGTATTCATGCAGTCTTGTAGGCGCTGATATGGGTTTGACTCTGACCGTACTCTTTGGCGCAATGCGTGAAGTATCCCGAAAGTCTTGCAGGCGCCAATATGCGTCTAACGCCGGCCACGCTGCGAACTTGCGTTAGAATAATCGCGGCATCAAATAACATGGCTTTAAAGGCCCATGTTGTGTTTCAACGCCGTGTGAGCATTCCAAAGTTGCCTCGTTTCTCCGGATTAAATATTTTTTCCGAAAAAAGTTAGGAAAGTTCTCTTTACCCACGACCATTATTTAATTTTTTTCATTTTTAGAATCAGAAGGTAAGACATCGATGACTAATCAACAAACTAACTTAAACTAGCGTTAACATAAAAATGCGTTTATTTTCTAACTGTTTCCTATTTTGCCAAATTTCTACCTTAAATTAATTTCATTTTAAATTCGCGCATTCCCGTGGCAGATGTTAAGGTTTCTATTCGCGCAATCTTTGTGCTTTTTTCGCGCAATCCTCTTATATTTTCTTAGACCTTTTGCGCAATCCTGGATTACCGGCCACCTGCAGGTGGATAAACGTAACCAGATGCATGGTTAACAGTGACAAAAATACTGCGTCTACAAATTTCCTAGGGATTATCGGTAATAAGAATTACAGTACCCGTTAACAGTCTTCTTTATCTGTGTAATGTTTATAGTAATCAACAACGGTCAAAACATCCTTCTTTTTGCTAAAACTACAATTAATGCATGAAAAAACCCCGATCACGGTTGATTTCATCACAATCACCATCTCGTGTAGGCCCGTAAACCTAACGGGTTGGCTATGAAGAAAAATTTACTCCAGAGATGATCAGTGAATTGATTAACCTAAAATATAAAAGAGACTCTAACCGAATATTCATACAGAAAAAAAACGTAAATTCAACGAGGAGTGAAAAATATACAAGGCAAAAAATTGTGATGTTTTTGTTATTGGATCAACTGAAAGAATAAAAACTCGTAATCTACTTTGAGTTCCAATACAGGTAAATCTCACGGTATAAGTGTGACGAATGTATGTACTTCCTCGATTCAAGCACCCCGAAAGTTCTGTTTTTTTCGTTTCAGCCTTTTAGCGGCTCTGGTATGCTTGCACTAGAGCTGCTATTCCGGACGGTCCAAGCTGGGGAGTATCAACGGACCATGTTACATTGGAGAGACCGCGTGTTGGTTGATGGGAATCGGCGCCATTTTCTGCTGTTTAGGGGGGACTGATTTTATTTTAATTGATATCTTTTTCCTGTGAGCGAATGCTATGTTGTGTAGTGTATTTTTGGAATCATGGTGATACTGTCAATAATTCAAAACGGGTCTGTGCTTTAATCTCGCACTGGAAAAAATGTACTTTACGTTTAAAATTTGAAAATTCAAATCTATAAGTTTTCGCGCTTTTTTCGAAGAATGCCGTAGTTGGAGCTTCCTAGTCATACTACTCGACATCAGCTGATAGCAAACAAAGGTTACCAAGGAAACCGTAAACGCGTAACAACTACCTACCGTCGCCAGAGCCGCTTTCCGACGCGAATGCGTTGGAGCTTCCTGCTTGTTTGAAATCTTGGCGGGAGATTGGACTATAATTATATTCGAGTATGAAAATTGGCATTTTATTTCAAACTTCCCACGAAGATTGAAACGAAACGAATGCAGCGGAGTATTTAGTCGATTTCGGATAGTCTGTAGCAAAGGACCATGCCCTCGTTTCACCTACCTTGGGTGAGACCAGCTCTTCTTCATCATGAGACACGCCAGAAAGTGGAAATGATTCGAACGACGCGGCAAATTGCGGAGCGAGCCTCCCCCTCTTCCTTCCCTCCGGCTCCACTCTCCCCGCTAAGGATGTCTGCATTGCGCTAAATTACCACCGAAAACCACACCTTTCGCCTTTTTCGCTCGCTTGTAATACAAGCGACGGGGCTGGCGCAAGCTACAACCAACAACTAGCGATTAAAATCGAAAAGAAATGAACACTTCAGTCGGCGGCGCTGCAAAATTTCGAAACAACTTCCTCAAATAATCTTTTTACTGTTATCGATGGAACTAGGGAGTTAACGGCGAGACGGAACTAAACTTGGAAGCAGACTCACAATTACGATTAAAATCTATGGCAGATAATCGATTCCTCGGTAGACCGTCTGTCTCGATGAATGTCAAATATGCCTTTACGCTTTGCTTACTCTTGTTTCGTCATTTAGACACTATGCCCAAGACTTTTTGAATATAAGGTCCATGAGTCGGGTCAAACTAATCCGTATTTAAATACATTAATTTTTACTTATGTAGTGTCTTTTTTAAATATTATCTATGCTTTTTCTATGTCTCTGAAAGTAAGAAATACTTATTTTGAAGTTTTAACCCTTCTGGTAACAAATTGTCGCTTTCTCGCCCCCCTCCCCCAATCCTATATATACATCCGCAATGTGTAACTCTTCTTGGAGAAATAGTCGGGTTAATTTGACCTGGCGTGGGATATGTACGGGTAGCCGTCCAAAAAAAAAAAAAAAAAATCCTGGCATAACAAAACTTTTTCCAAAAAAACTTTTTTTTTCAAAGTGATTATTGTTTTGGACACATCGTAGTATATTTTGAGGAAACTGAACCTTAATGGTTCTAAAATTTCAAAGACAAGACACGCTTCAACGCATGTTGATGACAACGAAGAGATACAACTATTCGTGCTTGACGGATGTCCATGTTGCATCTACAAAATTGAAGGCGCGATGGCGCTAGGCTAGAACGTGTAACGCTCTGCTCTATGCTGGCAATGATATGTTTCAGTCGCTCACATTCGTGGGGGGAAAAAAATATTTAAAATAAAAACTAGGCCGAATGGCGTCTTTCCTACTTTTCGGTTGTGTTGCTCACGTACTCCTTGGAACACCACCATTAAAATAAGACAAACGGAACCGACATGACAAGAATCAGAGCAAAAGAAAGGGTGCGCGTTGAAGACAACACAAGAGATATGACTTTTCGTGCTTGATAGATGTCAGTGTTGCATCTGCAAAATTGAAGGCACGATGGCGCGAAATATGAGCACGCAATGCTCTCCTCTATGAAACCAGTGAGTTGTCACTCCGATTTGGGAGGTAAAGGTTAAAAATGTGGCCGTTTTACTCTCTCCTATCCTAAAATTTACTTGAAAAATTCGGTGAAGCGTTCAATACAACTGTGAAAATCCTTGATTTCCATGATTAAACTTCTTGAAAAGTTCTTGATCTTAATTTTGAGAAGCCTGCATGAGCATTGCTTATAAGTTCAGAAATTGGCCCATGCCAACGCGGCCTAAACTTTGGAACGCATCACCTTAAAAGCTCCCAACTGATGCAGAAAAGCTCAATTCCCTGAAGCTACCGTTCGCATACGTGAAGACGCACGATTTTCTCAGCGGGCTCGAAAACTTCGTGATCTGTCGCCGGTTAACTCTGCAAGTTCTCCAATAGCGAGCGTTGATTTGATGTGCAAAGCTCGCTCAGACGGAACCTGTTGAGCTTGCCCCGTTTAGAGCGCTTAGCCCGGCTGAAGTGCTCAAGGCTACTTCTCAAAGGAGGCTTAATATTCAATTTAGAGGCACTGTTGACTCAAACACCTAGCTGCCATCAAGACAGCATTTATACCGACAGTAATATATATAACGCTCCTGCGCCGCGGCTCTTTCACATGTTATGATTCCGCTAGGGATTAAAATTCTAGGTTAGGTAAAATGTTGTAATTGAAATGACAAAAATTACTAAACGCACATTATCACGGTAATTGAAGTCATCCATTACGGCACCTACATTGTTAGTTTCCTAAACTGAAGACTTTGTTAGATCATACTGATTGTGAAGCCTAGTTCTCTGATTCAAAGCGGCTCAATATAACCAACGATCAACTGGATTTATGCGATATGCCAGTAGAATCACTCGATTTCTTTTTTGTCCCACCATGTGATCGAATAGTCAACACTGGAAAAAAAACACATTGGATCTAGAGTCCAGACTCTTGAAAACATTGACAAGAAAAAATACTCTTGATTCAATCGGATTTTTGCTTGAATCGAAACGAAATCCGCTTAAATTAAGAGGCTTGATTCTTGATTTAAGCTAGATTCTGATAGAATCAAGAGTATGTTTTCTTTTCGATGTTTTTAAAAGTCTGGACTCTAGATCCAATGTGTTTTTTTTTCCAGTGAACTGGTTTTCGGACACCAAGAGAGGATGTCTCCAAGTCAAATATCCAACCAAAGAAAGGACTGATAGAAAAATTAAATTTTAAACAAACCAATTTCGTAAAACTCCATCATTGAGTTCCGCGATCAAAACAACATTGTAACGATCATTGTGCTATCTTCATTCGCACAAATACTCATGATCAATTCAAATGCTAAATACCTTTTAAGAAGGCTATCAACGTTAATACCGCATATAAAAACTCAACATTTAGCTGCGGTTTTATCTTGTTCTTTTATGAATAGTCCGAGAGATTCTACCAACCAATTACGATTCTGCAACTAGCTTAACTGATCCATTAATTCGAAAATTTTCGCACAGGTGCAAGTGCTCAGAGCTCGTGAGCCTTGAACACTTTACCGAGTGCAGCGTGCAAAGCTTATGAACTTTCAGTTTTTACATAATTTTCTCCACCTCTCGTTTTGCTCGGGCGAAATTTGCCGGGGATCGCTCGACGTGCAGCCCGAACCAATAAAGCACAATGCCCATTAGCGCGGAGAGAGCGGTCCTTAATGAGAAATGGGCCCGGGATGTCGCATTGATACTTGGCGACATTAAAACACCGATAATGCAATTCTCAGCGCGACCAAGTTTTAAGTGGAGCTCCGCTTTTTATTTGCCATTAATTATTACCGAATCCCTGTAACGCCAACATTAAGAAGAAAGAGCTCTGGCAATATTTAATGGTTTTCGCACCATGCCGTCGTACCCGCGGATGTCACTCCACACTTGCCAAACTTGCAGGGAAATCAATCAGGATCTCCGATGTGACGTCGAACTGAGGAAATTATCCGGGCTCTAATATAATCCAAACCTGGAGCATACGCTGCTCCCGGAAATCTTGAGTGACGTGAATGAAGTGTGGAATGTGCGCCGCTGTCTTGTGGAGTAAGGTGTGATTGGACCACTAAATTTGGTCATCGGTATTTTTATCGGTTTTGGCAGCAAATCATCGGAACCTCGGCAAATATTCATTTACGGTGTAATACGGTTGAGTTCTGTAGAATGTTTGACAAAAATTGTCATTTTTCTGGGTTTTTATTCAAGTTTTCATTAAACTTTCTCCAATCACAGTGACAAACTAAGTGGGTCTTTTTTAGGGAAGAAACATTTGAAGGGGCCGTTCAAGTTCTATGTAAGCCACTCAGGGTGGGGAAGGGGTCTTAGCTTTGGCCTCAGGGTTCTTACGTAAACGGACTGGAGGTCAGGCCACGGCTTCAGAATGGTCCGACAATTTAGAAAAAACGACGCTATTTCTTTAAAAAAAAAAAAAAAAATCAGGGGCTTTAGCACCGACAAGGGCACTTTTTGACCAAAAAAACTTATGAGAAATTGTTTGTTTATTCCTCTTATTTTTACCCATAGAATATGCTTCTGCGATCCAGGGTTCTAACCCAGGAACACCCCGTCTAGCCTCATGTAAGCCTCCTACTTTAATGAAGTACGATAATATTTCCCGATAAAAATAATTTTTTCAAGTATTTTCAGGTTTTCCGCGTTATTTATTGGGGCGATTCGGGGGGGGGGGGGAGGTGTAGTCGAGTCAAGCTAGGCTTACGCGAATCAAAGAGAAAGGTAAAAGGCTGGGTCACGGGTGGGAGGAAGGTCAAAGCATCGGCCAAAATGAAATTTTGAAATTACGAAAAGCTTGAACGGTTCCCAATATGCCACCCAGAACATGGCCCTTTTTTGCCAGACCAACCGCACTTTCAGGATCCATCATATTCGACGCAATATCGACGGAATCGGCAGCGTGGGGCATCATGTACACTCGATTGCATGGAGTGGGAATTACTGAAATCTCGACGTTCGTCGGCTCTTAATAAATTACACATTAAAACGGAAACCACTTCCGATTCCTTCCGGTTTGTCTTCGCAATTACGTGAATGAATTCCGCGATCCGCGACCGTTGCGCGGGTTGCCGGCTCCCGCCAAAACCCCCCATTCTACCCCGCTAACGAAAAACGCCGCATCAGCATTCGGATGTTGCCAAATTTCCTATCATAAAATATTTGATTTTGAAAAAAATGCATGCGTATTGTTCCTTGTAATTCTCATACTATTTAAATCAAATTACGAACAAATTCCTCAAAATAAAATCGGAGGAGAAATATTCATTAATTTTCCTTAAAATTCGTAATTTGTCGAATAAATTTGGCAACGCCTGATGGTTCATACGGCGTTCTTCCTTAACACGGCAGCGTTCCCTCTTACAAAGCGCGGGGGTGCAGTTCTGTCGAGATCGTTCAGCGCTCCGGCGGGTGACCTAATTACTCGCCTTTTATTTCATCGGAATGTCGCTGAAAGTTTCCATCTTTCCCGCTGGCTTGCCCCGACACTTCTCGCCCGTCGCCGTCGGGTTCCACCGGGGGACGGCTCCAGTCGAATTTCCATTTTAGCCGGAAACATCCCCTGATGGATGATCTGCGGTTGATCCGCCCTCGGAGGTGGCTCGGCGAAATATTGCGTGGGAATGAGGAGCGACAAATCGTCGCTCCTTCGACGTAAGGGCGTATCTGATTTCACGTGACCCCTAGCGTCCATAATACTCCATGCTTTCCCGGGCTCATGTGAAAATCGAGATACGTTCCCACGTCAGAGGAGCGAAGAAATGGATGCGCGTTGAGTGTGACTGGGTAACCTCTCCTCCGCTTCGTGTTCGAACTATTCGTCCATTGAAAGGAAGTAATGATTATAAAGACTATTCTAATCGATGATAATGCCGAAATTAATTGCTTTTATCATGTGGCCCCAGAGAATTCAGAAACAAGCGGGAGAGCTGTACTATACGCTCGTATTAAAGAAGCGCCTAGCTATGTTCTCTGTAGGCGCGTTCCTCAAGTGTGTTCCTCGAAGATGATGAGCACCGTCGAGATGAGAAAACTCGCTCTCCAAAATTTCAACTATCAATTTTGAGCAAACTGCACTGTCGCTAGAAAAATAAATTACAAGTATCAGAAGCATTAAATAAAGGTGTCACAGATTGATCTATTCTAAATACCACTCTGCCATGCAACGCAAAAACGCCGTAAACGCCATTTTACATTTTTTGGAAACAAATGTATCATGGCGAAAAAACTTGTGTACTTTGGGAAAATGTTTTTACCGAATGCTTTCTCAAATGCTATCAAGAACTTGCCCTGAAAATTTGAGGTGCATAGGTATAAAACAGTTATTATTTTATTAAGTGTTAAGTTCCAAAAAGTGCGGGAAAATCTTGATGGATTTACGGCGTTCTTGCTCAGCACGGCAGCGCGCTTCAATCTTTTTGTTGAAATGGCGCGCTATTTTAACACATTGCCACTAGTATACTAAAATTCTTGAAGCAGGTTAAAGTCAAAACCCGCTCCCTGTCGACTGAGCCCTTAAAAAGGAAGTATTTTGCGGCCTGATCATTGAAATCAAGGAGGGTGGAAAAGAAAACAAACATAGCGAACATGACGACATCATCCCCGGTTGCTGTTTGGATATTTTCATGTAGTTTACTAAATACCAATCCCGTTCAAAATATATAGGACTAAGTTGTGATTAACACATCATGCATTACTTTCAAAGTATGCAGAAAAAAGTCTAGAAACCGAACAATCATACTTTAACAACCGTAGAATACATTTTTCCTGAAATCTGTGGTTGTTACAGCTAAATTTGAACCATAGTGAAATCTCCGGAAGTTTTCAAGAGAAATATTTTAATCCAATACTTCGGGAATTTAAGCGGCTTGTTTTTTAATTCACATCTTGTCTAATGACCCATTTTTTTCAAATTTGTTGTTTTTATAAATTTTGCTAATTTTTTAATTGTTTGATTTAGTTTTTGGCAGTTTTAAAACGATTCAGTACATTTGCTACATTTTAACAAAACGTAACAAAGAGGGTGTATCATGGGGACGATTCATGAAAACGTATGATGGAACGACGGCCTAAATATATCATCAGGGTGACAAATATAGCGCCGCTAATAAAGAACGGGCTTGTTGCAAGAAGAGCCTCGAGGAAAGATTTATTGCGGAAAATAAGCCTCTGCTATAATGAAATTTCAGGCAACGAATATATGAGGCGCGCACCCGTAATCGTGCGTTTGAATTCTAATGTGCGTTCCTGTATAAGTTTTGATTTAAAATTCTAACGGAAGTTCATTCCTTTTTCGTTTATCCGTTCGATTGCACTCTTTCTGAAGCGTGAAATTCGTGTTATCGAATCTACTTCAACCGAGTGAAACCAACTCGATTTCGTTTTTTCGTCACGCTGGCTAAAGCCGCCATTCACGGAGATACATGGAGCTCTCACGACCTATATTTTTGTGTTCAACAATTTTCCCGATATTAACGCATTATCCCACGCGCGCATTCCCGAGCTATTTTAAATAGAAATGATAATGATAAAACACAGAAGAGCTTTTGGATGCACGCTGTGTAGAAAGCAGTTCCAGACCTTTTTCCAAGTGAAAAAGCGAATATTTTTAAGTAATTAATTTTTCTCGCTAGATTTTGTACATAAATTAGCGTTCTTCCGCAAAAACGAGTTTTATGCAAAAAAATAAGTCAACTACGTGTTTTACAAACGAGAATTGGTAACACTTGGAAAAATAAATCACGCTAAATAATTTGAATTCATAGGTTGGCTGCCCTTTTAGGCCCTAACAGCTCCATGACTTAATCTTAAAATTACCGAAAAGTCCGTGCTCTTGCTGTATAGGTACTCTAGTAGCATCTACAGGGAAAGAGCGATTCTCGGCAAAAACTTTATAAATGTTATGGTTTAAATTTCATTCCAGAGCGTTTTACCTAAATTTAAAATTTCCGATCGCGTCTAAAACTCTGTTCACATCTTGTTTCTTCACTTGAGGCCCAATGCTCCATGAAACCCTGAAACTTGCAGACCAATCAGGAAACAACAAAGGTGTTTTTTTTGCTGTAAGAGGAGTAAAATGATAAGGATTAAATGATCTTCCCTTGTTAATCTATTTTAGGCTAAAATGAAAATGATAAGATACTTTGCTTTCCGCCGCAGGCCACAGTAAAAAATCCAAAGGCATAAAGTCAAATATCACATTGAAATGATGGTATCTCTCACAGAGGGGGAACTCTTTCCCAGTAGTTCACTTGAATTACGAGCACCTCTGAGGCGGTGAAGTGTGCTCCGTGGGTTGCATAAACAGCCGCTTGCCGGCGCATTTTTATGCTCAAGGTGCTCCATTTGCGGCTGAAAAATTATGACATCTTGGTGAGCACAGGAAGGAAGGCAAATGGGCTCTTTTAATTGCCGCTTTAATTGTCGGCTCAAATCGTCGTTTTCCTACCTCATATTTCTTCATGAAGCCCGCATGAATAATTTGACGAAACCGCGGTGGGTTTTACGTTCTACGACGAGAGCATCGCTATCCGGATTAACAGACGGCCAGATAATGAATGAACCCGTGCCCACACAAAGTTTTCGCCCTTTTTCGTGATTTATACTCGTCTAGTCCTCGCAGCAGCAAGCCCGTCCGTAAAAATTAGAATTCCTCAGGGATCTCTTTTGCCCAACCATGAATGTGTCCAAGAGAGCTTGCAATAAAACTGAGAACCTCCTCCTTCCTCGGAAGAAATTTTAAATTTCTATAGAATGCTGCCGTGCGAGCTGTCCCTCTCTTTTAAAAAAACCATTATATCGGAAAATAGGGTGATAAGTTCTTCAGAATTTGGGGGAAAATGGGGAGTTTCTTTCAATCCTAGAAAATCGGAGAATTTTGCTGCCGAACCTACACTTCTTTCCTCCGGCCTGAAGCTAGATTAGATTACATTTTGCAATAAGGAATCACTTTCTCTGGCCCTTCCATAAAAGCACCTTCCTGCATAAGGAAACCAATGGCATATATTTCGTTCCTAAAATAAGCCAGAAGTAGTGAATCCTTATTGCAAAATGTAGTCAAATTATTATTTTCCACATCCACATGCTTTTGCGGCTAAAATTAGGACTCCTGCACTTATTTCTCCTGTACATATAACTTTATCACCCTTGCAAAATATTTGGTCTTTAAAGATAAAAGATAAATTTTAAAAAATGAAGAATAAAAAAAAAAATTTAATTTCATTTGAGGACCTTTTTCCCTCCTTCAAAAACAAAGCGGGCCATGAAAGTAAATTTGGGGCGCCTCAGTCAAATAGTGGGTGCTATGTGGGGCAAGTCATCCCGTAGGTGTAGGAATAGGTGTTAAAATAGCGGAGTGGGAGGGATAAAAATTTCCCTCTCCGAAGCATGCACAATGACATCAATTACCCCAATTTTCTCCTAATTCCGGATCAATGAGGTTTTAGGGAGGTCACAAGTGGGCTCGAACCACTCTGTTAATTGGTTCGAAGCTCCATGCGTGGGGTTAAAGCCAGCGGCGTGGCGTGCTTTGCGATACATCGATTGATCCGTCATTTCAACCCACGGAAAAGGATCGATAAGCAGGATGCTTGCAACGAGCCCCTCAATAATCGATTCTTTACCACAGCTTCAAATAGGGGAAGTATCGATAATTCAAGCTCTGCGCCGGAGTTTACTTCATGCGATGCACTTACATTCCCGCGCGGTTGTGTTTACATTGTTGCGGCTAATTCGACAGATTTACGCCCTCGTTTCGTCGCTCCTCCGACAAACGGGCGCATCTCGATTTTCACGTGAGCCCCAGGAAGAATCGATCTATACGGAAAACAGGGCTCACGTAAAAATTGAGGTACGACTTAACGTTAGAGGAGGGGCGATTTCTGCGGAGTAAGTGAATCCTCGCATTCGTTCGAGATACGAGTTTGTTTATGCCAATGAGCCGGGTATGTCTAGAGCTTCAGCGCTGGAGCGCCTCTAGGGAGTCTAATTATGAGCGCTAATTGATTCAAACACGCAGACGGAACCGCGAAATTCCTCCGCGATTTTAACCCAGGGGTTTTGAAGGTTGCGCTCGCCCTTGTAGCAGAGTTTTGGTACGGTCGTGCATCTGACTATGTTGTTTTTTAATTAAAGACACCCTTGAAAAAGTGATTAGCTTAGAAATTAGCAGGGATGAGTCTGAACCGTGGATGAGAGGGGTAAGAGAGCCGTAGCCCCGAAAAATCTGCACAACTTCAAAACCAAATTACATTAGGTATTTGGTAAATTGTTTTTCCGTTCACGATATGAATTTCATGCTGGGAACGTTGCATAGCTAAAATTCGGGCTAAACTTTCTTATGAATTTCTTCTTTGGTGTTTCAATTTAAAATCATTGAAAAACCGAATAGTTAAACCGAAAATTACTGTTCTAAGTAATGACGCATACAATGGCATTCAGATTAAATTTAGACATTTACAATTGGCGCTTAAAATTCTCACGTTTTACCCCTACATTTTATTTGAAGTCAACGCAACCTTGATCGATGAGCAACTTTTAATGTCATTTAATTCGACTTGAGAAAAATCACTGTTTTTTGAAAAATACAATACAAATTGGTATCATGCTCAATGCGATTTACCATTTAATTTGTGTAAGAAAATCAACACTCACAAAAAATATCCTCTTGGATCTTCATCATTGGCGGATCCAGCAAATTGGCAACATTGTATTTTCTCCATTTAAACCCATGGAAATGTATCGATTCTTAGAGGGGGCAGGTGCTCTGACAAGAATCGATTATTTAGCACGGGTTAAAATGGAGGAAATCCGGTGTTGCCAAATTGCTGGATCCGCCTCGATGCGCTGTGTATGGAACGTACAATTTTCTCTTGATCTGTTCAAGTGTTATCAAGTGTCGCGAAAATATGAAAAAATAAAACTATTTTCGAATATAATGCTATGAGAAGAATATTCTTTCAATCGCCCAGCTCGTGGCTGTGAGGCTTGTAGAATGTATAAAGTAAGGATACATCGAAGCTAATCTCTGTAACGAGTGATTTCTCAATTTCAAGTCAAGATAGATTGTTCGCAAAACGCAGAAAGTTCGCGGATTCAAATTCAACTACTAGCACGATAATTCACTTTTTAGATGGGGCGCGCTATCTTTCCAGCCCCGCCGCCGTTGGAAACTTCTTATTCCCTCCCCGAAAAAGCCGGCATCACTTACTCACCGAACTTTAAATTAACCCCGTTCACCATCCTCCAGGCGAGTAGCAAGTCCACCAGAGCCACTTCGATAAACAAACCGGGAGCAAACTATTATTTCGCTATCGAATTTATGTCGACGATGAAAATCACTTGTTGAAATATGACCTCTCCTTAATTCCATCCAGGATTACGACTTGCGAGAATTCGTTTCGAGTTTGAAGTACAAAAAACCCTACATAGATATCTGCCGAGCCACATCGGTAATTTTGCATTTTGAATAATTTTATGTCAAAAATAATTGAAGTACATCATCTCAAATGTTAACTTAGCATATATTAACTTACAAATAAGAGTTTATGTTTACTATAACGCAAGATTAGACTTCTTTATCGATATATTTATGCCAGAATCGTATATGTATAGTACCTAAAAAGCCTACACAATTCTTAAGAAACTGAATACCTTCTGTTGATTTCAATAATCGAAATTTGTTTTCACTTTTTGCTTACTGACTTCCAGAATACCAAAAAAATGAAATGCTCAGATAGCATCCTGACTGTCAAAAATGTGTCTGATAATTTCTGGACTCTAGCTTAACTCCTAGTAGTGGTTAATTTTACATTCTATACAGGAATGCCAACTTAACTTCGGCCGCAGCAGAACCGGTGTAGGGATCTTCAGACACTTTTTTAAATCCTGGATGCTAAAACAGAATATTATATTTTGGTTCAGGATGAGATCATTATGACGTATATGTTTTAGTTTTTTTAAACTGAAAATCCAGGCAAATAGCCCACTCAAAACTATTTTTACAGTGCAAAGATTTCAACACTTACATATAACTTGAAGCAAGTCGGATACAAGATGAATAATCCATGCAGATGAATTAGCTCATAACATGGCCTAGAAAAAAAAAGACGAACAAATTGAGATTTTCAACGTTTTCTACGAAAACATTACCACTCAATACCGCTTACGTATAGCTCATTTCTTATTTTGCATTAATTCATAAATATTACCCATCTTTGCCATTCGACGATGGAAGCTTTTAAGGCGTTCACAAAAGCCTAATAGGCGGTAAGGTGATGTCCTTTTGAGTTGTGGGACTCGACGCATCACATTTTCTGTCGTTGCGTGCTCTGCGATGTATCGATTAATTTGCCATCCAAACCTATGGAAAAGTATCGATAAACTGGGTGTTCGCAGCGAACACCTCAATAATCGATTCTTTACCACTTTTTCAGATGGGGAAATATCGCTAATCGATTATTGATTTTCATTGATTTTCATCACTCAGCCGAAAGGCTGAGTGAACTGGAACCAAGTGGACTTGAGAGATCGAATTCTAGAATTTTCCTCAACATGACAGCCACGTCTCGAGCAGTGGCGTGGCGTGCTATGCGATATAACGAGTGTTATGTCATTTAAACCTATGGAAAAGGATCGATAAACAGGGTGTCCTCAGCGAACACCTTAATAATCGATTCTTTACCATAGGTTTAAATGGCAGAACAATCGATACATTGCAATTCACGCCACGCCACGCCACTGGTCTCGCGTCCATCCATCCCACTCCTTATTCGATTCACTTTCTTTCATAATCGCCGAGGTTGGTGTAGTTGGCCTACGCGGTGTACCTTTGTGACTTCGTATCGACAGCGGTAACCTTTTCAAATTGACCTCCTTCTTATTGCCACCCTCTTAGCTTTTTATTGTCAGCTCGAACCCCCCGCAAAAAGAATGGAGGATGAAGCTGCGCGGAAGGAGGGGGAGTATTGTTCGTTTCAACTTGGACTCGCTGTCCCTCAGGTTTTGATAAGACCTCACGGATGAAGGGTCTTCGTGACATTTTTGTGCTTTCAAAAGAAGTGCGTCAGTCACCAGACTTTGCCCTCCGGCTTAAAAGTTTGTGAGAGAACGCTTTTGAGGCAGAGGTGTCACAATTATCGCCGTATTGGAAACAATGTAGGAGCCATTATCATTTCGGTGAAACTGGAGAGCTGTGTGCTTTATTTTCAATGAGGTTCGCATTTAAAAAAGCGACCAAGTTATGCTTGGAATTTACTTAAAACCATCGGTTTTTGTCATCAGAGTTCATTATATTATGACTTTCTATAACACTTAAGTTTTGGAGTCAAATCGTTGTAAAAAGTGAACACTCCAATAGGGTGCTTAAGAACTTCATTTTAGATTATTTGAAAAATAATGGTTTTTCCAAATCATCACATGTTACCGTATTGGGGACTGTTCTGTCACAGGTCTAGCAATGAGTCAGTTAAGTTCGGGAGGGATTTTCCTGCAAATAGTCGAATCGTACAGTTTTCGGTACGAAAAGGACGACGCGCACGTTAAAATTTCACGAAAAATTGTCTCCGCCAACGCGACGCCGCCGTGTATTCTTCCACTACGCATTATGCCGCCATATTGATCGTGACGTGTACATTCGAAACTTACGAGCCGCGCGCTCGTAGGTTTCGCGTTCAAACGCCGTTTTAGGCCATCCTAATTTTCGACACTTTTAAATAAACTTTTCTCCCGTTTGCAGTCATAAAAAAAATTACGTCATTACCGATATCGTCCAAAATCGTCGAAAAAGTGTAAATTATCATCAAAACGTCCTCGAATACAGCAATTAATTGTTGAATAATTACAAAGCAAACTTGGACCATTCATAAGCATTCTTACTGGTTGCTCCAAATCCGCAATGACCATCATCATTGATGACAACTCATTTTGAAAAGAAGAAACCTCTTTTCGCTAAGAGTTCTCGACTACCCTTTTAACTTAAGTGCGTGCTTCAAGTGACCTGCCGGTTAAATGTAACGCGCTTCCGTCATTCCTCGAAAATAGCCACGATTACCAAGCGACTAGCAAGCGCTGGCGGCCATTTAAACTGTGTGTCCGGAGATAAATCGCAGCTGTCCACGTTTCAATTGTAGCCATTGTTGAGCGGGTCCGGTCCGGGGTGCCGCTGTGGACTGAGGGTGGAGTAGAGGGGTTGACGCCATGGGGTTGGCCTCAAACAAAAATAGATTAGTTGTGAATATGTGTAGATGTGCACATTAAGATTAATTCCTGCGAGTGCTGAGGTTTACGGCTGCTAATTGAGACCCATTCTCCGTGCGTTGCGTGTTGCCAGGTTGGGAGATTGAAGGCGACTGGCCTTACGTGCGACGCAAAACGCAGGGAGAGCTACGAAATTGCGGCATACTGTCGAAAATCCCTCGGATTTCAATGCCAATGCGCCTGTTGCATGCAAGAGATACAGCCGCGCGAATAGACTTTTTAGAGGTTAAATGACACGAAAATTACGATGGTCACATTAAAAAAGTCTGAAATACACTCCTTACTGCGCAATTTGCGTTGTTAGGAACGCGCTTTTTCAAATTTCCCGCGTCTGGGGGCAGTTTTCTAATCACCGGAAACGAGCAAACGGCGGGCTCGGTGATTTCCGGAAGATACCGAGTCGTTGTTGTTGTTGTTATTTTTTCCTTCAGTTTGTTTACAAACCCAATGTGATCTCTTATATTGGTCCATATACGCTTTGTGCGGTAACCAAATCGATCAACTTTTAAATACCCAACGCAATCCTTCTACATTTCATTTCACAATATCACGAGCTCCAATTTTTAGGTTATGTTGTCTGTTTTAGTTGACCGGAAATAACCGCGAGTTACCGTTAATTGTTTCCGTTAGAAAACTTCCCCCAGACGCGGGAAATTCGAAAAAGCGCGTTCCTAACAACGCTAATTGCGCAGTAAGGAGTGTATTTCAGACTTTTTTAATGTGACCATCGTAATTTTCGTGTCGTTTAACCTCTAAAAAGTCTATTCGCACGGCTGTATCTCTTGTATGCAACAGGCCCATTGCATTTTGATCTGGAACCTCGTGGTTTACCTCCGTCGGAAACCCCGAATGACGTAGAAAGGAGTAAAAATGGCTCCTTCAGAAAATTCGTAAAATGAGTTGACTCGCTCTTTGTGAGCACAATTCACTCCGCAAATTAGTGGATTACGCACCGCACTCATATCATTCGGGTCCGGGGGGTCACAATTGGCTCCAGAGTGAAACACAGTCTAGATGTCCCTGTGACGATATGTGTGACCTGTGACGGTGTAGCTGTCATAACCACATGGCAGAAAATTGGTTGAAAAATGAATTGGTATTTCAGGAATAACACCTCAACATCTTAACAATGTACAGTAGTAACTTATGAACTTCATCTGAAATGGCTCATGCATGGATATACGATCCCTTTTCATGATTTTTATTTGCTCTTTTTGTTCCAGGTATGTTCAAAAACACTCGGGAGTTCTTCTTGTATACTTCATTGATGAGGTAAAATCAATTTTAAGTAATTCTCAGGTTTTGGTTTTTCCACCGAACATTTGTGAGGTATTTGAATATATTTTCGTCTTGGTTTCGATTATCATAGATTTTAGTAGAGAATTGAGTTTCTACGAACCCGTATTGATTTTTATCTTGATAATATGTCTTTTGATCAAAATTTTGTATTTACTATTACACAAGACACGAGAAAAAAGTAACAGAATTACATCGTTCTCTTATGTTATTTTAACTAGGTTTTAAATACTTCATCCTAGAACTTTGGCTTCTTGTCAACAAGAAATTCACATCTCTAGATTGGGCTCTCCATATAGCCGAACTACCTTTTTTGATTTTGCTATCTGAGTTATATCAAACAAAAAACCAATTATACAACATCTTTTTGAATCCAATGAAAATGTATCTATTAGAAAAAAAACTTGACTTTAAAGTCTTCATACAATTTTCAAAGATCAAACATTACATTTTCTCTGCTTTCTTAAATGTAAAACACACGTATCCTTTTGTCGAGATGTCACTTTTTCTTTTTTGTCCTACCTTTGAGTTGTTACCTGGCTGCGGTGACAAAGTTTATCCCTAGCGAGGCAACAGCGAAATTCGATCGTTTGCCTCTAAATGAACCCCACTCAACTGCCGATGAAATTCCCCCAACCGGCTAATGACTCAAACACCCCACCGTAGGCGTTCTACTTATCGTTTCTCGCAGGGTGCTTGACGTTTAACCTCAAACTTCTTAAGGACACTGATTCATAAAAATCAACAATCTGGAAGAAATCGCACGTTCGCCTGACGTCGCGAAGCTTACGGATGTTTATGCTGATGCGGTAATAGAGTCCTGATAAGACAACGGCCCTGATTTTCAGGCTGCGAGGGGGAACTTTAACAGAGCGCGAAGCCAGAGAGAATGTTACACGGATTATCGTTTAGGCTCTCCCCTGTACGAAGCACCTTCCATCCCTGTTTTTGACAGCCGGCTCGTCTAAAGATACTGTAGTCCTTAATAGTGAGAGAGGAAGAGAGACCATGTTGTAAACTCTAATTCAAGCTGTTGATATAACGTCATTGTGTAGAGCTTACACCGAGTATATCGACGGTTAAACTGCAAAAATGCGTATCTCGGTCGCGGTGTTTAGAAATCCCCGCACTATTTTATTTTTTAAAGGGAGACCGAAAAAACATCATGACTAGAAGTTTTCACAGAATATACGCTTCAGAAGCGGCCGTCAACCACTGAAAAAACTTCACGTAAAAATTCATAGAGCAACCATGTTCAAGTTTTTTACGAGATGAATGGATTCAAAACCCGACGGGTGCACCCGAAAGAATGCGGAACTGGAGCAGTAATCAAGAATAGTGCCCGCAGTCCTACAACATTCCTTACATACAGTCCTATAGGCGCTAATATGCGTTTCACGCCAACTGACCAACCGCACTACGTTTGGCGCAATGCGAGAAGTATTCATGCAGTCTTGTAGGCGCTGATATGGGCTTGACGTCGACCGTTCTCTTTGGCGCAATGCGTGAAGTATTCCCAAAGTCTCGCAGGCGCCAATATGCGTCTAACGCCGCGCGCCGCCGCACTGTTTTTTGCGCAATCATTCGAACTTGCGTTAGAATAATCGCGACATCAAATAACATGGCTTTAAATGCCCCTATTGTGTTTCAACGCCGAATGAGCCTTCCAACTTTGCCTCGTTTCTGCCCATTAAATATTTTTTCCGAGCAAATTTAGGAAAGTTCTGCACACCCACGACCATTGTTTAATCTTTTCACTTCATTCATCATCAGAATGTAAGATATCGATGACTTGTCAACAAACTAACCTAAACTAGCGTTGACATTAAAATGCGTTCATTAGCTGCTTTGTCAAACTTCTACCTGAAATTGACTTCATTTTATATTCCGCATTCCTGTAGCAGATGTTAAGGCAGGCTTCTTCTCGCGCAATCCTCATATTTTTTCTCAGGTCTTTCGCGCAATCCTGGATTACCAGCAAGAATAAATGGGAATTATTAAGCGAGTGACATCAGCGATGACACGACCAAACTCGACGAGCTCAACGATGCAGCATTATCTCATGAGCCGTGTCCACAACGCTTTTGTCACATGCCCCCGGCTTATGAGTGCCTCATACAGCTGGCGCTTAGCCCCGTTTGACTTAATGTAAAATCCACTTTTCCATTCCCACGAAAGGAATCACGCCCACTTTTACATTGTTTTTTATACAGCTATCTACAGCGCACCCCATAAGTCGCACCCGTCTCTACTTCCTTTTTACAGAAATAGTCCGAATAACCCGTAATTTTCCTGGTGTCCACCACAAACTGTCGCGGTTTGGACCAGCATTTAAGTTTTTTATCTACATATAGTAGTTATGAATCTGTCTGGGTAGTCGTACAAAGCGCGACTAACTTCGGCGTGTTTTTGAGCTTAGACAGATTTTTAACATTAGTTAAACTACCCTGAAAATTGGGGGCCATGGTCCTAGAAATGTTGCACCATAGCCATAAAAGCCAAGAGGGGACCTTTTGAACGACTTGACAGCCCTGTCCTGTGCCAAATTTGACGGAACAAATAAAGTACTTCTATGTGAGTATGATGCGCACTGCAGTGAGTCAACTTTCGTCGCGGAATTAGGAAGTTTCGCTGCCTGAATCTAGGCAGCTCCTGGATTTAATGACGTTCCCGAGGGTGCACCAGTCTTCATTTCCGGCGTTGGCGCTGAATCCCGTTACTTTTAAATGGGCGGACTGGGGAGTATTACAATTACAATATCGTGAGAAATGGGAAGGGTCTGAAATTGAGGCGCTGAAATGAACGTTTCCACCCAAAAGTTTGAGAACAAATAAGGCGCTCACGAGAAAAAGTCCAAAAATCAACTCCGAAGCAAGAACCATTTGAATGAAATATCTCTCACTGAGCAGAAAGAATGTGTATGGTTGGGTTGGTAGATACGTTTATTTGGTGCTTTTAACAATTGAGCCATTAACACCTTAGAAGAGAGCTGAAAATCTGGTACAGAATTTACAAATTTAAAAAGTAGGGATCACAAAAAGGTAGTGCAAAATTAAAAGTTTGGACAAGGAAAGAATACATTAAATTTGGAGATTAATTCGTATGAAAAAGAGAGGGATTTCATGAAAATACTTTGAAAGGATGGTATGAAGATCAAAAAGTGGAGGAAAAATTTTGGATCTTAATTGTTGATATGTAGGGCAAGTTATTAAAACATACAATGGGATTTTGTTAAAAATATATGCACCCTATCTTTTTTAAGCGACACATGTTGTTTTTTAAATATTTTTATGACAGGCCCCTTGAATCAATTGAATCATAGTCCTTACAAAACCATCGTATTATTTGATTTTTACTTTTACATTGACCTATATTATTTTTTATATCACACGTAATACCTTTAAATAATCTGAAAGGGCAGTATCGATAACAGAGGAACTGATTTCACACCTGCTATCTGACTATTAAGTTTACTATTTTCATAGAAAATCCCAAGCCCTAAAGTTATTTTCACCAAATTTAGGTTGAAGTTCAATCCAAGTTTTAAGGAGGTTCAATAGAATTCAAGTGCGAAAGCCTTATACTTGTAAAGTGGACGTATATCCGGTCAAAGAACCTACACAGTTGGGTAAATTGATGTCAAACCGTTCGGATGAAAATCCAAGAGGTTCGTCACATTTCTCTAAAATTAATTATATGACCCAACCTATTGTCCATTATACCACGGAAAATTCAATGTGGGGTAGATTTTTAATTGTTAATTTGACTGGATGAAAAAGTATGTTCCAGACACTCAAAAGGACGCAGCAATTACTTTAATTATAGGCGTATGCAAAAACGCAGCGCAGAAGGACCTGTTCATTTCCTGTACACTGGCAATGAGAGAAAGAATACCTGAGAGGTTCGTGTAGTTCGCGTAAAAAGTGGAACATAAAGTAACACAAGCCCTCGGTTGAATCCAGGGTTGGGCTCTCTACCCTGAATCGTCGAATGGCAGAAGCAATGCGACCATTTCCCCGCAGTTCCCAGAGGGGCTAAGAGGGCGTCAAGGGGAGGCTCCGGGGTGCCATTGGGACCTCTCTTAAGTTAAAAAAATTGCCGTTTATTTAAGCTTTAATTTTTTATTTCCATTTTTGGAAACTGTTTCTGGTCTCATATTTTATTGAGAATTCTTCTTCCCTTGTGTTTCATCTTCATTCTCTGCACACCCTTCTTCCCACCTTTAAAAATTTCAGTTGTGCTTTTTTTCCTTGTCAGGCAAGGAAAGTCATTACAGCACGTGCATAGATCCGTTGCGCTTCTCGTAGAATTGGAGTTTCTACTATCACAGGTCTGCGCTGAGACCGATTGCTCATTGGATTTTGAAAATGTCGAACCGAAGTTCAGAAATATTTTATTTGAATTTTTCTAGAATCATCAAAAAATTCACTTTTTCAAAATTCACTGAATTCACAAAATTCACTGAGGAAATAATGAACATTTGTTCATTTAGATGATTTAATTTTACGAAAAAATATCCGGAACATGCATTTGAAAGGAGAAAGCTCCTGGTACTTTCTCTTACCACAATACTTCCCTTGGGTTAACCCTTAGATGCCTAAATGGATTGTTAAATTGACCCAGGGCTTGGTAAAAATACATGCCGCAGGTTGTGTGTGACCGGTGCTTACGAGCTTCAGATAAAATACATAAAAATCATTTTACAAAAAGAATTGTCAAATTGAAAAAAGAAGAAGAAATCGAGTGTTTACACAGCGGATGACAAGAGAGACGTATTCGGGCCTCTTTTGATTTTTCTCCCAATTCCGAGCGACGCGACACCTTATTTGCAGCATAGCACGGGACATTTTGAATTCACGCCATCGCGCCTTCAATTTTGCAGAGGCAACATGGACATCCATCAAGCACGAATAGTTGTATCTCTGCGCCGTCATCCTCCCGTCCTTTTCCTTTGCTCTATTTCAGGGTTGGGTTTGTTTCCGTTAGTGTTTCTTGTAGTGGCGTTTTAAGGTCTACGTGAGCAACACAGTCGGAGATTGGGGAAACTCGTCCGTGCCTTGTTATTTTAACTTTTTAACCGAATCTGAGCGGCAACTCATTTGCTTCCTCAAAGCGTAGCATTGCGAGTTTACAGCTCGCGCCATCGCGCCTTCAATATTTTAGACGCAACACGGACATCCATCAAGCACGAATAGTTGTATCTCTACGCCGTCATCGACGCGCATCCTCTCTGTTGCTCTGTAATTACGTGCTGCGTTGGTTCCTTTTGCCTCAGTGAAACATTTAAGCAGAAGTCTAGAAGAAAGTCTTGTATGAATCAGTTTATGATGTTGCCTGTATGTTTTTTTATCGTACAATGAATGCCTTGTTGTACTAATTGCAAATATCTAGACTGGGAGTCAGTTTTGAAATTTTTGAAATAATACCTTTTCTGCGCGCTCTTTTTTAAAAAATTAAATAATGAAGAAAGCGTTTGATTTAGATTTTGTTCACCTACTTATTGCAGTCAAGATCCAGGAAACAATACACGTAACGAAGGCTATTCAATTCAACATGACCTGTTACTCTGGCAACATTTCGGCGCTCAGAACGTGTTTCATTCATCTGAATTTAAGGAGAGTGCTTTCTCAACTGCCATCATTGCGCGACGAACGACAAACTCAAATTTGCCGCATCCCCCCGGGAAACACCTGCAGTATCCAACTCAACATTTCCTTTATAAGAGCACCACCAACCCGAACTGCATTCATGCATGTTCAATTGGAACATACATCCGCCAAGAACTCCCTGACCGCCCAGCTCAGAGCAATAGTTTGCAATTTTCCCAGACGTTTTATCTCGAATCCGATGGCTCAGTGCAGGGACGAATTGACTACCTTTTACATTAAGGAACTACTGTTTCTAGCTTATTATATAGAAACAGCATTTGGACCATCAATTTCCTTATGCAGATAAGTGATTTACGGGTATGCAAAAAATAGTTGTTCGTTGTCGCATATTAAAGTTCAAGTATCATGCGAACTTTGCGCTGTTCCGTTGCTCCGACAATCCCAGAAGTAAGGATTCTTATTTAGAATGTATTTTGCAGTTTAAGAACAACGTATGTACTATTAGTTTCCCTATAGAGATAGGTAAGGTGTTCTTAGTAATGAGCCGGAAATTGTAGTGCCTAATCGCAAATTGTAGTCCAATTTTTAACAAGTTCTTCGTATAATTTGAAAATCAAGTTTTTAAATGAGGTCACGACTTTTTAGTTTTCATACTTAGGTCCGGACTTTTTGAATAATCGGATAACAAAACAAAAAGCAATATTCATACTTAGTGACTTTAATGACAGAAGAGTTACATTTATTGGTGAAAGCTTAAATTTTCAAAAAATTACACCGTAAAAAAAACACATTGGATCTAGAGTCTAGACTCTTAAAAACATCGACAAGAAAAAGTACTCTTGATTCAATCATAATCTAGCTTAAATCAAGAACCAAGCCTCTTAATTTAAGCGGATTTCGTTTTGATTCAAGCAAAAATCAAGAGTATTTTTTTTTGTCAATGTTTTCAAGAGCCTGGACTCTAGATCCAATGTGTTTTTTTTTCCAGTGTATAAGTACAAACATGTTTTAAAGTAGGGGAAATTTTATGTTTAGACACATGTGCTGTACTGCTAATTCCACCGTTTTTATTTTCAATTTTTTTTTCTCTCTCTTCAATTGATTATGCTTAGACGCGGCAAGCTGTTTTTGAGATGTTGACTGGACAAGTCATGCGGTAAGGTTACGACCCTTCTCATCTAAAAGGGAATCGCGGAGATGGTAGTTCGCAGTGCCCGCTAGCGCTCTCCGCTCGTGCTGGTGTGTGCTCTCCACATCTCGAATGAACACTTGAAGAGCTTATAAAAAGCGTGTTGCCTGTTGCCTGCTTGAACATTTCTACTCAGCCATCTACAAAAAGTCACAAGAGTGTGAAACTTTCTAAACGACTCACCAAAAACTCTCAAGTGAGTTCGGTCGAGTAAAATAGTGAAGCACTACGGCACTAGGTTAACAATAAAATGATCTATGTAAAAACGCGGGCTAATGACAGGAATAGGACGGCGTGGTATAAAAAAAATCCGTTTCTAAACATCAATTTATTTTCCCCCAAAACCCATTTATATTCGAAGATTTTGGGCATTTTCCTCCGGGGCAAAATAAGTTTAGTTCATACAAATGTTTGCTGTTTGCTAAAAGCACTTACATGAATAATGTATTATCTCACGTAATTTTTTAGGTTTGCTGAATACAGGCGGTAAAATGATGTAGATTGTGCTGACATTGAAACAAATATCCAAACTATCATAAAGAAATCTAGAAGATTTGATAAACTGACGTCTGAGTGGCAGCATGGCTCGATTGACTTTTCATCGAACAACCAATGTTGTTGAGGCAAGGGTTTAATAAACATCTTCTCAAAGTTACTAACTCTCATGTGGTGAGCTAAAAATTTAAAAGAAAAATATGTAGATGTTCCTATCATTTAAGTGAAGTTTACAATAACCGGAGAGTAACTGGAATTTTACTGGTGCGTTACTCTGCAAACCTGAATGTACAACATGTATTCTAACATTGTGTATCAGTGTATTGTTACATTATGGGTTCGTCGAACGCAAGAGATACAGCCTACCGACAGTGAATATTCTTTCGAGGGGTAAATACGCTCAAGAATCATGTTTGTCACATCAAACAAATCTGAAAGCTACTCTTTAGCGCGCAATGTAGCGTATTTTCTAGCACGCTTTTTTAAATTCATCGCGTATGCAGGCAGATTTTCGTCGTGGCCGTCGGTTAGGTTTGCCCGGAGAGAGATCTAACCTGAACAAACAAACAATCTCGTGAACAGTTAGAAATTATCCTTGCGTAAGGTTTCAGTTCATTCAAAGCTTTTGTTTTTGCAAAATAAAGAATTGAACAGGGAACAAACGCTTGAAAACGATGCAAATCGTAGAATAGAAAGAGATAGTGAAATCGTTTGTTTACTCAGATCGGTTTTCTGACTCCTCTTTGTCCGTGCAAATCTGGTCAGCGGTGACTGAGAAAAACTGCCCACAGACGCGGGAAACTTGAAAAAACGTGTTACTAACTACGCAAATTGCGCGCACTAAGGAATAGATTTCAGACTGTTTTGACGTGCCCTACGTGACATTCGTGCGATTTTACCCACAATATTTTTACCATTTATTTGGCTGTGTCTCTTGTGTACAATAGCTCATTCATTAGTAATACTCATTGACGTTCAACTGATTTATATGGTATAATTTCGAAAAAACGCTGTAACGTGACAACACTGAGCCATTTTTATCTCCGTAACCGCTAAAATTCGCGGGAGTCAAGCTGTAACTTTTAGTTTGTCCCTGGGCACTGTGCCGGCGAAATGAGAACTCCTGAAAATTGCACCCGGAAAGTTACGACTGAAAAATACAGACATTGTCGCGGTTCGAGGTGGCCAGACTCAGATTTCTTAAGCAAAGGTCCTGATTACGTTGTGAATGCATGAGCTCGTCTCGATTTTTAGGTTTGATTAAACTGGAAACGTAGCTGAAGGCAGAAAAGCAATGGTACTGTTTGGGTTAAGTTTTTGGAGACAAATCCTCAATTTACAGCGTCACCGTTATCTTCAAGAAAACTTTCAGCTTCGTTAGGTTTCGAATGTAAGTGACGTTTTCCGGTACGGAAGAAAAAGTTGAGGGGAAATAATGATGAGCGCTCTAGGAAGGACATATCTTAAAAGTTTCTGAGTTCAAGCTTCAAATTTTACAAGACTGAACCTCGCTCATTCTACCGGTCAATTTCTATTTGTTATGATTTCATCCTCTCCGTATCAAATAGACTCATTCACTAGAGAGATAAAAAGCAGGAAGAAAAACGAAAAAAACTAGCTCTCAGACTTGCTCCTACCTTTTTAACATATAAATAGCGTTGTTTTTGAAAGAGTCTTTTAGCAATTTATTCTTATCGGGCAGAAAGACGGACCAATCCAGATTTAAAACAAAATTTCTTTGGGAGCTACTGGTTCTAATGAAATTTTATGAAAATGATATCCAGCGTCAGAACAATAAATGAAAGAGCCTGAAAAAGTCAATGTTCTTGACATATGAATGCAAACTGGACGTATTTTAGCCAATCGGAACTACAGAAAAGTGGGAAAGAGGGAGTGTGCTCTCGGTGAGCTGCAAGCTTTTGAAACAACGTTAAAGGCTTAACGTTAAAGATTAGAAGGATTAGTGCTCTAGAAAGCTGCTTAAGAAATAATGTAGAAGTGGGCGTGATTCCCTTTCGGGGAAATGGAAAAGTGAGATTTTACATTTTGTCGTACGGAACTTTGTGCCAACTGAATGCGGCACTCATGAGCCGTGGGGATGTGACAAGAGCCTTTTTGACAGGGCTCATGAGTTAATGCTTTGTAGTCGCCGCTGACGTCACTGGCGCTTTATAATTCCCATCTATTCTTACGGCCCTCGAGTAACAAGCACATCCCTTTTTCCCCAACGTTCTCTGGTTCCGTTTGGCAGAAATACGTCCAATTGATTCCGGTTTTGAGTCTAATAGTGGATTAAAGCTTGAAAAATAAATGCCTCGAAATGGATCGAGTTGAGATTGGCTGTTTTCTGCCCTAATGTGGTCCAGTTTTCCATTTGATCTTTTCTTGGGCCAAAGTCTCGTCAAATGTTTCCTCTCTTAAACTCACAATACTAAACCAAAACTCGGTGAAGTTTAAACAATTCAAAAACTTATTCAACTTACTTCGAAATTTTCTTTTAGCTCGGACGTTTTATGATATCAATGAATCTCTAACGACAGTTGATGAATAACATCCTTGCAATAGCTACTATTTAATGTTGCATTTTACAATTTAAAGTTAACAATACCAAATTAAAATTATTAGTTAGTAATAGTAATTCCTTTTAGAAATTAATATTCTACTACACTGGAAAAAAAATACAGTGGACCTAGAGTCCAGACCCTTGAAAACATTGACAAGAAAAAGGACTCTTGATTCAATCAGATTTAAGCTTAAATCAAAAGGAAATCCACTCAAATTAAGAGGCTTGGTCCTTGATTTAAGCTTAAATCTGATTGAATCAAGAGTATTTTTTCTTTTCGATGTTTTTAAGAGACTGGACTCTAGATCCAATGTGTGTTTTTTTTCCAGTGTACTATACCATTCCTATCGTACTTTGACATGTGCCATAGTCCCAATAATGGGGCTTCATTGTACGAATGTACAATAAATAAGTAAAAAGCAGCTCCTTGTATCGGACTTCTCTTCCAATCCGCCTCTCCATCCAATTTTTACAACAACATGAAAAATAAGCGGTGGTTGCTACAAAGCATCAGGTGATATCTTGGAAGAAGAATCGATCACAGAATCAGGTCATCGGGGCTCAATTCAGACAGGGATGGGAACGATAGAAATGATCGGTGCGCTCGACCCGCAGATTTTTCCATTGACCTCTCTCGGGCGCAACAGAACTGTGTAGCAGGATTTTGGAATGCGTGGTGCGTGATGCATCCCGTCTAGATGAAGGCGCAACAATGCCGAGCCGGAAAGAGGCGGTGGGGCGCGGGGCGAAGCCTTTGAAAACTGCGCTTTAAGCGCGTCCATATTTGCTTATTCATACACTTTCGATTTTCGGTTATTTAAAAAAAAACTGGGTCAGGCAGAGCGGCAGCAGAGCGCCGCGTCTGAAAATATGATACTTCGAGTGATTCAGTTCAAAATAGGACGTATTTCTGCCGAACGGAACTATGTGAATTTTAACGTGAACCCTGTTATGCATATCGACGGTGAAACTACCAAACCACGTATCTCGTTTGCGGTGTTTAAAAATCTACGCTCACATTTTATTTTTTTGAAGTAGACCAAATCAAAATCATTCCTTGAAATTTTCACGGAATTTTCTCCGCACAAAGAGGAAAAATCACAGAAATTTTCAAGACTGGATGTTAAGTAGTTTTTCATTTAAAAAATAAAGGATGACAGGAAGTCTGCGACGTCGCAAACCGAGATACGTGGTTTCACCGTCGATATGTTCTTGAGGGTCTCAGGGCTCATGTCTTACTGCACATAGTTCCGTTCCAGAAATACGTCCAAATGGAGCTGCCCAATAACGGTTTCCGAACGGATGTCGAGCAAATATTCACCGGATACCAGATTCGGTCGGCACTCTGGTGTAAAATACTCATGTTTCATTATCGTTTTTTTAGCGTACATTTTTTTTTCTTTTTTCTTTTTTTTTGCGTGTACGTGTGATTTTAAGTGAGTGGTTCTTTAATGAAAACTTGATTTCCGTCACAAATCAAAATTCATCATTACCGTTCAAGTATAACGTAACGCATCCAGGGGAGAGGGGGTTTTTGACCAAACGTTACAGTGCGTTACAAGGGGGAGGGGAGTCAAGCCCAGCGTAACGTTACAAATCCAAGCCGGGGGAGAAAACGTACAAAAATTGAAAATCCCCCCTTCCCAAATGGAAAATTAGGGGGAGGGGGGTACAAGCGTTACAAGCGGGAGGGGGGTTCAAAATCGGGAAAAGGGCGTCACGGTAATACTTGAACGGTCCCTAATCCTCGCAAACTCCACAAATCAACACACTGCCTGGATTTACCAGAGCAGGGCAAAAATTAGATCGGATTATCATCGAAAAAAAAAGTATTAAATAACATGGTGATTTTATGGCGTTTAGGAAGTCGAAAAATGTGTCTAATGATCCATTGGTGTTAATATGACTGCACACGCAGCCAAGCTAGCTTTCCTAAGATGAAAAAATGTAATAAGCCGTGGTCGTGCTTAAACTGTGGGGAGTCCAGCGAGCATCTAAGGATTACCAGACACATTTTTTAAATCAAAGTTTCTATTTTAGCATTTCTATTTTTTCAGAGCTCCTCGCAACAAATCGTTGTAGATATACACAAAAAAGATGGAAAATGAGACTTTTTCTGGGGTTTTTTTTCAATGAGAAGGAGAAGAAACATAAACTAAAGTCATAAATAAATCTCTGCTTGTTTTTACACACTGACGAACCGTAAAACAAGCACTGGAACGTTGACGATGTGTGTCCTGAAACACACGGGGTCGGTTTCCTTCATTTTACTTTATATTGACTCCAGACTGCATCGGAGGGTATATTACAAAACTTATTCACCCCATAAAGAAAGACTCTAACCGAAGCGAATAAAAAGTTTTTCACGCGACTCAAGTTGCAAAATTGCAGATGCAACTTCACACCCAAGGAGACAGGTGCGGGGCTGCTTGCGATAAATCTGACAACGATGTCGGATACGTTGTAGCCAACTTTCAGAGCTTGTTTTATAAATTTTCCCTTCGTGTTTGTTTAGCGAGCGATGAGCGAATGTTTCGCGGAAATTGATGACTGAGGCGTTTGCACGCGCTACTTCTACGGTAATTTTGATGGAGTTACAGTTGCCGAATGAGGCAGTATTGTCGGTAAAAATCCACGAATATGTAGTGAAACTCGGAATGTACGTTCATTTCGGCAACCCTGGAGGGAGTTCGCCACCGTTTTCGCTTGTGACGGCACCCTAAGCGACGATTAATCTTTAAGTTGAAGTGATGTTCCGGTCTTTTTGCAACAAGTTTTTCTAACGCTCTGATTACGCGGCTGGCTCTCATCGTGTGTATAATTTTTTGAGTCGCCGAAAAGTAATGTTTTCTCGGAGGAAAAACGTGACCCCTCGCCGCGCAAAGAAGATATTTTATGAATCTTTCTCATGATCGCGTGAGAGATGGAGAAATCTGTAAAAATGGGGAAGCTACAATTTTTTTTTTTTTTTTTTTTTTTTTTTTTTTTTTTTTTTTGACGCTTAAAGAACACCTCCACTTATGCTTATATTAAGATCTTTATACCGGGATGGGCAAAAGGAACTCTCGATACACCGTAACTTTTTTAGTTATCGTATTAAAATGTTCCGATTTGAACTATTGTGCTTATCATTGAGGGGGAAAAACTTTTGGGGGTCACTACCCCCTCCCTTCCAATACATTTACAAATGGGGAGCCCCCGCTTTTGACACTTCAAGTTATGGCGTGTAGCGCGTTTGCCCATCCCAGTTTGAAGTAAACTGCTTCTTTTTGGGAAGAAAACCGTGAAGCGCATTGTTTTAAGTGCTGGTAGTCTTTCAAGCGCGCTGTTTTGGAGAAGGGTATTTTTAAGCGCGTTATTTTAGGTGAAGGTCCAATAATAGCAAAATGCCAAATTTTGGGGAAGACAAATCATACAAATTAGAAATTTGAGGACTTTATGCACCCCTGGAGAGTCGAAAAAAAACAAGCGGGAAAGCTCTAACACGTTTGTATTAAAGAAGCGCACAGCTTTTTCCATGTAGGCGCGTTTTTAAATTTCCCGAAGAAGACGAACACTGCTGAGATGAAAGAACTCGACTCTTCAAAATTGCAACCATATCAATTTTGAGAAAACTTCACTATCGCTAAAAAATATATATCATAGAAAACTGATGATCGTCCGTTGTGCTTTGACATGAGAAGCATTAAATGTATGTAGATGTATCACAGATTAATCTATTCTAAATATGTGAGGTCGCTTTCCGCCATCTTGCTGTTGAGCTGGTGCGTCATTTAAACGTATTGCTATTAGTATACGTACTAGAATTCTAGAGGCAAGTTGTAATCGAAAAACGCTCTCTATCGGCTGAGCGGTTACAAACATTTGATTAACGCGCCAGACAATCGTATAAAATTTGAAACTTGCGTCGAAGTAAATATGATTGTTCCTCATACCCGACGGAAATAGAAACCCGCAGAGGATACGCGCCTCGAGGAGCTGCAATCGTACCTCGCTGTGGGCGTCTAAAAAGTATTGGGTCTGTCGTAGGCAATTGAACAACTTAAATTTGATCTAAAAGGCCCATTCCATATTCCACTCAATTTTTCCCTCGCCCCCTCCATCTTGTGTTTTCACCGCGAGGTTTGAGAGGTTTCGGAGAGGCAAATATGTCTCATCCGCTTACGCCCCTCTTGGCAAGAAACGAGTAACTCAAATGGCGGACAATAAGGAGATCCGATGTTTCTGCGGGCCACCGCAGTATTCGGCACTATTGGAAAAACTGTGCGCCGCTACAACCCTTATTATCATTGATTCGATATCGTAAATATTGTCAAGAGCAAACATTTCCGCTCCTTTAAGTTCTTCCCCTGGTTTCTCTAACTGATACGATGCGATTGTTCTACCCCCGCCTTCCGAGACGAAAGGTTTACAACCGTGTCCTCGCCCGCTGTTGCCGCGTGATTCCAAAAATACGATTTACGCAGCGACTCAAACATAAAAATATTTACTTTGTTCTCATCTTTTATTCATATGTGCCCCTTCGCAGGGGGAGGTCCTTTACGTAAAAAATAACTCGACATTGAAGATATTGGTGCAACTGCGATTTTGGAAATATTTTGGCAATGCAAGAGGAAATGTCGCACTTAATTTAATGAACAGCCGTTTGAAGTTAGCTGTTCAAACTTGGAATTTTTAAAGAAAGATTTTCGAAGTAGCCTACTGTGATCGAGGTTCAAACTGTTGGAGTGAAATGTAACTTTACCCCGACAATCCTCTTAAAAGTTGACAAGACAGCTCACAACTTACTCGTCCGGGAAAGAACAGAGATATTTCCATAATTCAAAATTCGATGTTTTAACTCGATCAAAATATTTCCTAAAAAATGTTCCTTCTTTTACCAATGATCAATTTTCGGCTGAGATTATCATTTAAATTGCTTAAATTCTAGAATATCGTTCATTTTGGCATAATTTTTCAAAGAATAATAACGATTTTCCAAATGAATAATCAGTTTTTTCAGTTGACATGTTTCTTTAAATTATTACCAAATGAGAGTACATCTTATTGCTGCTCAATCAGATTTTGAAGTATCCAACCTTTAAATGATTTCCTGCACCCGAAGGTAACATCAGAATTATATTGATTGTCACTTCGATTATGGATCTCTATTATGTGTTTGCGTTCAATGGCCTGGCCAGTTGCACTGGTAGCAGAATCGTGTTTTGATGCTTGATTCTTGTAGATTAGCTAAAAATAAGAAGATCTTTCCAAACAGCAACTTTCTACGTTGAATATTAATCGAGATATCGCGCCTAGAAAAACTCGATTTATGACGTCATCCACAGGGCCGGATTTACATTTTAGCGCCCTAGGATAAACTTAGGGTGGCGCCCCTAAAAGTAGGCACTCTCGTGGGGGGGGGGGGGGGGTCTCCCAGACGCCTCTCCCCTTCAGATCAGAAGGAGGATGTTAAGTGTCCGGAAAATGTTCAAATTCACTTTTAAAAAAACACCTTTGTCAACCACAATGTAGATACTTTTTAAGTCACGTTTGAATAAATTCTCAAAAATGTTGCGCCCTAGGCTATGGCCTATGTAGCCTATTGGTAAAACCGGCCCTGGTCATCCACCGAGGTAGTACATACCATGTTATGCACTACCACAGTGGATGACGTCAAAAACCCGACTTTTCAAAGGAAGATACCTCGGTTAATATTCAACATAGAAAGTTGTTGTTCAGACAGATCTTCTTATTTATAGCTAATCTACAAGAATCAAGCATCAAAACACAATTCTGTGACCAGCGCAACTGACCCATTAGGTGCATAGTTAACTTTTTCACCCGATTTGTAGCGTTATTTTTCACTAGTTTACTTGCGCTTGAAATCCAGCATTTGAGCAGCTAAGACGCAAAAAATGTAGGTTCGAGGTTGGCAATGAACGCATAGTAGAGGCGAGCGATAAAAGTAAGGTGGCCAATTTATCATCCCCTGCGCAATCGATCCGAGGTCTAAATTAACAACCCAGGCGGCACCTCTTTTAAAGAGCGTAGGTACAAGGGATGAAAAATCCCTTCCCTTACCCAGCTTTCGCACGATCGCTGGAACTTTGGGATTGTCTCGCCGTGAACGTGCAACGTCATGCTGGGAACTTTGCACTTAATGCCGAGCAAAAACCAAGTGTGAACTTTCGCGATGCCGTGTTGAACTTGCCGCAGGTAGTGGAGCGATCGTCTTAATTGTTAGTGATATTCGTGGCCGTTCCTAAAGGGTCCGTCCGTTAATGAGAGGCGTATGAAATAAAATTTGGCACAATATATCGCTCATTGTGAAACAAGAGAAGACATATTCAGCAGAAGATTTCTCGCAGGACATGAAATTTGGTGTGCTAAATGGACGTATTTCTACCAAACGGAACTATGTGCATAAACGCATGAGCCCTGAGACCCATAAGAATATATGCTTACAGGGCTCACGTCATAATGCACATAGTTCCGTTTGGCAGAAATAAGTCCAAATGCAAGTCTCTTTACAATTCAGATGGATACTATTCTTCTCCCTTTATTTCCAAATTTTGAAAGGTCATTTTTGCAAATATGAATATTTTTTAAATGTCATTTTTTTCCGTCCAGTTTAATGAAAATCAATTTTTTTCTTTAAACTTACCAAATTTCTTTCAATTTTGCTTTTCGTTTTTTGTATATTCGGCTGTGAAAATTTAATGTACTACAAAACAACTGTGGCTTTGAAACCTGCAACTAAGGACGCAAAAGACAAAATTTTCTTTACGATTCCGAAGGCCTGATGCCTCACACTTAGAAGCCGCTGCGTAGGTTATTTTACACGGAAGTTCCTGATCCTAAATTGAGACGCACGAACCCTGAACCTCAACCCGAGACGTATTACTAACGTATTAGTAGACGTAGTTATGTCCTTCAGACGCCCTGTATTTTTCAGTGCGTATGAGAAAATGCTAACAAAGAAAGATTTGCGCAAATGTGACGCCAGTCTAGGTGCACGCATCAACAGAAGCTGATGAAATGAAAATTGACATTTCCAGCCGGCAAAATTTTGCTCATGTTGAATAAATACAGCAGAGGCTGGAAATACTCCTGGTTGATACAGCACAACAGCCTCTCTCCTCCATCTGTCCATCTTTACTAAACCCTTGAGCTAAAAATTCATGAGCTCTAAAAACAGGTGTGCGGGTAAAGGCGCTCAAGGCTCATGACCTTTGAGTACTTAAGTTATTTTATACGAGAACGGTTCGATCGGACGAGGCACGTGCTGGAAGCCAGGACTACATTTCAGGAAGGCCGAATCCAACCCTAAGCAAGCAAACAAACGTATAATATTTACTAGAAAGAACTCCCTCTCCAGTTTTGTTTGCTTTTCAAGGCGGGGTCACCCAATAGCCAGAATAAATGCGTTTATTTCATTTTGGTTGAGCCGGAAAATTTCGGTTATTTTGATTGTGTGTGGCGGCCGTGTCGCATCACAATAGCCCGCAAGTGCATGAAACATTCACAAAAGGAGAAGAGATTCCTCTTTCAATATCAATATTTTTCCAGAGGCCTCCCCTTTGCCCACTCCAAATTGTTCGCTTGTCTTTCGGCGGGCCTGAGGAGGTTCAATCTCTCAAATAACGCGGTCCCATTCGTCGTATTTTGAACCAAAGAACGTAACTGCATTTCAAAGCTGCAAAATTTCCGCTCGTAAATCGTATTTTTACGAGGGAATCGTTTCGACATCTCTTTATGAAAAATTCGCGGGTTTTTCTTCTATAGCACATCAATTCAGAAAATTTGCTCACAGAAATTTCACACACATGCTTTTATTACATTTTTAATTATTTGAGTAAACTTTGCAACGTTGGGATGAAATTACGCCTTTTCATATGGAAAACGATGAGTTGAGGATTTCTTCTTTTCTTACTGTTCGCATTTAAGCAATGGTATTTTGACTGAAGACTTGTGCTCCAATTGAACGTGGACCGCAATCTAACGTACGTATATGCTTCTGGCCTGTAAATTTTTATTTTCACTTGAATGATTGCAGCGTGAAATTTGACCAGGCGTGAACTCCGAGACTGCAAATTTTTAAAAAATTAAATGAAGCGTAAGCTCGACCGACTTCGCCGGGAGCTCAACGCATCCGGTGTTAATCCGCTTCCACCCGGCAAAAAAATCTTGAGTTTTAACCGAGTTTGATCTGACGTAATTCTTAGAAAATTTTTGCCTCTTTTGTTTCTGCTTTCGCTAAGGTTCTACTCACAATTTTAACTTTGATTAACTGAGAGTAGAACTCCGGTGAGACTTAACTGTCAAATATGCATTTACCGCGCTGACATTATGTCACAGCTTTAATTTAAAAGTAAAAACTAAAGAAAGTCAAGTAAGAGGTGATGAAATATTCAAAGCTGCAAAAAAGGACTAATATTTACAGCACGGCTGCAGTCAGATGAAATGAAATTGCAATTCTATTTTAATACTATTCTTGTATGCAAATGAATGATTTCGTTGAATAATGATTCAAGACGTTAATGGACCAGTTGCTTGCTCGTTTTCAAAGAAATTACCAAAAAAGTTCCAATGAATTCTTAGTTTTGAGACTTCTTTAATAGACTTCCATTGAATACTTTGGTGATTATAAAAAAATGTTAAAAAAAATGCCATATCCTAGGGCCCTTTATTCAGACAATTTGCGATGTAAGCACTTCTCTTCTCTGAAGTTCTCTTAGAATTAATGTGTTGTATAAAAATTCAATGATTAAGTAAGTTCCCTATTTCCTCTTCGGTCAATTTTTACAGAAAATTTTCAGAGAAGGCCTAAGTTTCCGGCTTAAATTCCCGAAACCTATTCTCCGGGAATGTATCAGACAATCAATACCTAGATCGCAGCGTAGGGGTTGCAGCTGCAAGTCAATGACAGGCAGAACTGTTTCACCTAAGCCTCTTGAACACATGTATTGTGTGCTTTCATGAAGCTACCCGGTATGAAATTCTGAATCAGTTTGTTTACATAATGTACTCCCTTTTCCCTTGTGGCTCTTTTGTGAAGAATACACTGAGTAGAGGAAATTATCATATCAATAATGCAGTTACAGATTCATTTGAACAGGACATATGAAGTGACCTCCCTTCAGCTGGTACAGTGGTGCCTGTGGTTTTATTTATTTTAAAATTAAAACAAAGCAGAGAACAGTACCCATCGCAAGGTATCTTAACTGACACAGCATATTAACTTCGATTCTTGCTGAAAGTCATATTTCAAAAGGTCGCTCGCCAGTATTTCAATTAATTGGGTGTATCTATTACTTTATATTTGATCTAAAATGGTTTCAAATGCAATTTTTCCAAATCCATAAATTACTTAATTACTATAAAAAATATATATATCATGAACATTGAACATGCTTATACTCTACGGATTTATGTTGTACGTATTTTTTTTTTATGAGTTAGGATCAAGTTCCAGTAAACTTTTAATTAGTCTGATCAATGTCTACAAAAAGATGACGACATGATGAAGTTTTTTTTATTATTATTATTTTAGCGCTTTTTTAAAAACAAGCCACATCAGCTAGTGCCAAATTTAACTGGGTAATTTAATTTTTTACAAGAGGACGTTTGTACGGATTTTCCTTAAAACTTTTAAGGAATTTGCCTCGTACTATGCTAAAAATTTACTGAAATTTGCCCCTAAATCCGCACTGCCGTTTTCATGCAAAAAATTAAATTGTCCGATTAAATTTGGTAATAGCTGATGTGATTGATTGAAAATTGATTTCTTGGTTGTTTTCATTACAATTATAATTGTCATGGGAACGGAGTTCCCCATGATATTACAATCGTTCCGTTGCTTTCGCTATGGGATTCCCTATACCTCTGCGACCTTGAGCGTTTCGCCCAGTCTCCGATTTTTGGTTGATTTTCCAATGTATCAAAAACCGTTGTATTTTTTAGCCAATCATGTCTCTACGTCAAGTTGTGTTGATTGCTAAAATTCGCTTTCAGCGAGTTTTTTGTTCTCCCAGTGATCAACTGGAGAGAACTTTCCTTTCACCCTGGGCCGTTTAATCAATGTAAAATCTCGAAAAATCTCGATCGCTAGTGAGATTTTCCTCAGTTCTCTTGTAAAAAATCGCTTGAAAGAGCGATTTTTTGTATGTGTGAGTGCGCTCCCATAAGATCTGATGTAACCGCTTATCGTATTAGTGTGTATTTTACAGGGGTTTTTCGAGACTACCGACAGTCGCTGTTCGATACGTCGATACGTCGATTCAATTCTAAACCTACCAACCCTTTCCTACAAAATACCCTGTTCCTTCTGAGTTTCCTTAACTTTTGCCTTCTTTAACTCCGTTTCTAAATAAACTGTATTAATTATCTGAAGTTCTTTATATCTTAAAGCTTCAATTTCCAATATGAATTTCCTAACTTTTTCACCATTTTCCTTATAAAACAAAATCAATTTACGTATGTACTTTTTACCCTTGTGTTTAGCGCTTGTTTCATTTGTGCGTCAGCTTTGATACAATGGCGGATTGTTTACGTTCATTTTATAGTTGAGCATTTTCCAATTTTTTCCTTTAAATCTCTTCGAAAAAGTCCCAAAATGACTTAGCACTCTTTAAATAAGTAATTCGCCCCTTCAACTTAACATTGATGGTACTTTGGATGGTTCCACCTTTTGCAGTGAGAGAAACTGTATTGCCGAGTTTCTGAGCTGGCTATGGCTGGCTCCTTGGTTTGTCCGTGTCCTTCGGTTTGATTTGTGATTTGTGCAACTTCCTTAATGGATAATCTTACTTATCAAAATACTCTTTGACTGTGCGTGGAGTGTAATTTTGTCTTGAGTCTTGACAGCATTAGCACCATGTGAATCAAAATTTCAATCAACTCCATTTTTGCCGCAGGGTAGGGATCCTTTAGCTATCCTACCGCTATCAGAGTGCTGTCGAGAAACTAATCACAACTGTCGGTATGTTCTGTTGAGCAGTTATGTAAATATAAAACGGTTGTATTTGTTAGTCAATTTCTTTTGTATGTGAACAATAACTGAATGTCCAGAATTCCAAACATCTGACTGTATCTCAAGTATATGTCGGAAATATTTATCAAGGTCAGAGTTTGTGAATCCTTGGCAGCAGTTAATGAATTTCCCCTAAGTAACAACTTCGCTCAACAAAGTTTGGTAAGTAAGTACAGCTCAGATCCACCATCGTACACATATAATTACATATTAGTTTAAACTCAGTGCGAGTAATGTTTTGAGGGTAAAGTGTTCTCTATTCTCCAACATTTATTAGCAGGGGTGCGAATTGCGCGGAGGCTGAGAGGTACTTGTTATTTTTCTAGATTTTTCAGATTTGCAATTTTTGTGGAATACTTACTGTGACTTTGGCACACATTCTAAAATTAACAAGAAATTCCACAAAAGTTTGATCAGCGCGTTGTGCTGACCTTCTTGCGAGAACCTAGCCCGAAGCTGAAAATTGCAGAGGCATGAAACAATGTTCACTTTGGTTTGTGAGATTTTCTTATAAACTTGGCATCCTCATATTTGTCCGACTTTTACCAAAATAATCTTGAAATTATCTCTCCCATCACCACATAGCAACAAAATTAGCATAAACATTCTTGATAAGAGGTGGCATAGTATCCAGAGACCCCTGAGAGTTTTGTATTAAATACTAATGATGCTCCTCTGGCAGAATTAAAAATTGACCATTCTAAACTACATACTCATATCAACAGCTCTTGCTGACAACAACCTGCTACCTTCATCAACTTAATCTAAAGTTTAGAATAATAGATAAGCCGCCAACTAATGTACTATCATTTCCATGCAAACAGTCAACCTTTGTATTTATTGAGGAATGATAAATACAGTTTTACTATGCCTTAGAGTTCTTACCATAATTCTTACCATTTGGAGTCAGGAAATAAAAATAATTGCTTCATTGTTTGCATTTTTATTGGCCAACTAAGTTCACAGTGGAACTTTCGTCTACTTGGTGTTAATGAAGGTAAATATTTATTCTTCTCTTATTTGGATGAGAATTACCTAGGTACATCAGATAGGTATGACATACTGTGACACTGGGTGCCGCTACTAGGTACTCTACTTATATTTCAACGATACTGGAAAAATTCATAACTCAGGTAAGGGCGTTATCTTGTAAGCTACAGAGCTAGTAATTAGTCATATTTCGATCCTTTGAGATTCTTTCATCATTCAGAAATAAAAAACTAAATTCAGCTGGAACAGGCACATTTCTAGGAAGGAATGTGACGGATCATTTATATCTAATTTATATCTCATCGTCATCTCACTTATCAAACAATGCTTCTCGTCCTCATCTTGTTCTAATCTTGTTGAGAGCAGGCGAAGATTTGAAATGCGCGCTACAGATTCGGTAGTCGCCTGGCAAAAGTGGTACCCGCCTGACATCACAAAACTTCAAGATGGCAACAAAAATCAAACTGGGACAATAATCAAAGAAATAAAGAAAAGGACTGTGGTGGTTACAAAGGAATACCTAAATGATCATTCATTTTTTCGAACCCTTATAATTTAAAAAAATTAATTTGAAGTGAAGTACGTATTTGGAGACTTTACACTTTACTGGGAGAACATCCAATGCCCAGCATGAGCATTGGAAACGTCATTCGTGAACTCAAAATGACCGACTTGTTGTTCTCCCAGTGATCAACTGGAGAGAACTTTCCTTTCACTCTGGGCTATTTAATCAATGTAAAATCTCGAAAAATCTCGATCGCTAGTGAGATTCTCCTCTGTTCTCTTGTAAAAAATCGCTTGAAAAAGCGATTTTTTGTATGTGTGAGTGCGCTCCCATAAGATCTGATGTAACCGCTTATTGTATTAGTGTGTATTTTACAGGGGTTTTTCGAGACTACCGATAGTCGCTGTTCGATACGTCGATACGTCGATTCAATTCTAAACCTACCAACCCTTTCCTACAAAATACCCTGTTCCTTCTGAGTTTCCTTAACTTTGCCTTCTTTAACTCCGTTTCTAAATAAACTGTATTAATTATCTGAAGTTCTTTATATCTTAAAGCTTCAATTTCCAATATGAATTTCCTAACTTTTTCACCATTTTCCTTATAAAACAAAATCAATTTACGTATGTACTTTTTACCCTTGTGTTTAGCGCTTGTTTCATTTGTGCGTCAGCTTTGATACAATGGCGGATTGTTTACGTTCATTTTATAGTTGAGCATTTTCCAATTTTTTCCTTTAAATCTCTTCGAAAAAGTCCCAAAATGACTTAGCACTCTTTAAATAAGTAATTCACCCCTTCAACTTAACATTGATGGTACTTTGGATGGTTCCACCTTTTGCAGTGAGAGAAACTGAATTGCCGAGTTTCTGAGCTGGCTATGGCTGGCTCCTTGGTTTGTCCGTGTCCTTCGGTTTGATTTGTGATTTGTGCAACTTCCTTAATGGATAATCTTACTTATCAAAATACTCTTTGACTGTGCGTGGAGTGTAATTTTGTCTTGAGTCTTGACAGCATTAGCACCATGTGAATCAAAATTTCAATCAACTCCATTTTTGCCGCAGGGTAGGGATCCTTTAGCTATCCTACCGCTATCAGAGTGCTGTCGAGAAACTAATCACAACTGTCGGTATGTTCTGTTGAGCAGTTATGTAAATATAAAACGGTTGTATTTGTTAGTCAATTTCTTTTGTATGTGAACAATAACTGAATGTCCAGAATTCCAAACATCTGACTGTATCTCAAGTATATGTCGGAAATATTTATCAAGGTCAGAGTTTGTGAATCCTTGGCAGCAGTTAATGAATTTCCCCTAAGTAACAACTTCGCTCAACAAAGTTTGGTAAGTAAGTACAGCTCAGATCCACCATCGTACACATATAATTACATATTAGTTTAAACTCAGTGCGAGTAATGTTTTGAGGGTAAAGTGTTCTCTATTCTCCAACATTTATTAGCAGGGGTGCGAATTGCGCGGAGGCTGAGAGGTACTTGTTATTTTTCTAGATTTTTCAGATTTGCAATTTTTGTGGAATACTTACTGTGACTTTGGCACACATTCTAAAATTAACAAGAAATTCCACAAAAGTTTGATCAGCGCGTTGTGCTGACCTTCTTGCGAGAACCTAGCCCGAAGCTGAAAATTGCAGAGGCATGAAACAATGTTCACTTTGGTTTGTGAGATTTTCTTATAAACTTGGCATCCTCATATTTGTCCGACTTTTACCAAAATAATCTTGAAATTATCTCTCCCATCACCACATAGCAACAAAATTAGCATAAACATTCTTGATAAGAGGTGGCATAGTATCCAGAGACCCCTGAGAGTTTTGTATTAAATACTAATGATGCTCCTCTGGCAGAATTAAAAATTGACCATTCTAAACTACATACTCATATCAACAGCTCTTGCTGACAACAACCTGCTACCTTCATCAACTTAATCTGAAGTTTAGAATAATAGATAAGCCGCCAACTAATGTACTATCATTTCCATGCAAACAGTCAACCTTGTATTTATTGAGGAATGATAAATACAGTTTTTACTATGCCTTAGAGTTCTTACCATAATTCTTACCATTTGGAGTCAGGAAATAAAAATAATTGCTTCATTGTTTGCATTTTTATTGGCCAACTAAGTTCACAGTGGAACTTTCGTCTACTTGGTGTTAATGAAGGTAAATATTTATTCTTCTCTTATTTGGATGAGAATTACCTAGGTACATCAAATAGGTATGACATACTGTGACACTGGGTGCCGCTACTAGGTACTCTACTTATATTTCAACGATACTGGAAAAATTCATAACTCAGGTAAGGGCGTTATCTTGCAAGCTACAGAGCTAGTAATTAGTCATATTTCGATCCTTTGAGATTCTTTCATCATTCAGAAATAAAAAACTAAATTCAGCTGGAACAGGCACATTTCTAGGAAGGAATGTGACGGATCATTTATATCTAATTTATATCTCATCGTCATCTCATTTATCAAACAATGCTTCTCGTCCTCATCTTGTTCTAATCTTGTTGAGAGCAGGCGAAGATTTGAAATGCGCGCTACAGATTCGGTAGTCGCCTGGCAAAAGTGGTACCCGCCTGACGTCACAAAACTTCAAGATGGCAACAAAAATCAAACTGGGACAATAATCAAAGAAAAGGACTGTGGTGGTTACAAAGGAATACCTAAATGATCATTCATTTTTTCGAACCCTTATAATTTAAAAAAATTAATTTGAAGTGAAGTACGTATTTGGAGACTTTACACTTTACTGGGAGAACATCCAATGCCCAGCATGAGCATTGGAAACGTCATTCGTGAACTCAAAATGACCGACTTGTTTCCACCTTGAGATGTCCTGTCTGACTGGTAAATCTGCGCAGATCCACGAAGTTCCGTTTTTAGGCAAATTCTTTTTTTTGGGAGGTTCTGATTGGTTATTTTTCGCCATCAGTTTTCTGTTCGTTGGTGCAAAAGATCGCCTACCTCGTTGCTCTTGAGAAGCCGCCATTATCCCACCTCAAATTTTACAAATAGAAATAAAGAAATTATAACTATTGTGCAAGGTGGAAAACTGCTCTGGAGGACCCGTTACGGATATATGAGCCAAAATCTGAACTCGATTGATTGATTTATTCCATGAATACAGAAATATTGCCTCAGCTTACTGCCGCGATGGCAAATGCCTGCTGATATGAACCTTGAGACACATGATAGCATAGGCAAACAATGTCTCACAGAGAAAGGCGCTTAGCTCATTTCTCCAGAAGCTACGAAGACGCGAATCGCCGAATCGCTCAAGGACAACTCTTGTGATAAGTCCCGCCCATCGTCGGAGTCTTTTAAATGCTATTTTTTCACAAAGCGTCGCGGATTCGTGATAGCCTAGTCGACTGAGGCGCCGCATATTTTTGATAAGGTGCGGGCAATAGGTGATCGGGAGTTCGATACCCGGCGATGGGAGATAATTTTTAATGGTTGTATTGAATGTTTTAGACCAATCATCAAAAAATAATTAATACTAGATGATAAATGTACGAACATTTTCTCGTGAGTTAATATGTTAAACAAAAATACTGGAATATACCTCCTTCATATAATCAGCCACATGTTCCCCCAAATTAATGACGTTATTTTCTTTTTTCAATAAAGTTAATTTGCATTCAACGTTCGTAAGTTAAGCAAAAAGTACCTATTGATACAAATAGAAAGACATGAAAATAGTATGCTAACATTTCAGTTGTTTTTGTTTTTTTTTTTATTTATTTTTTGTTTTTTTTTTTTTTTTCAATAAAACAAATTGACTGGGACTAGAATCATCGTATCTCTGAAGACAAAAGCTAAGTTTTTTGATACAGAAATACTAATATATTCATCCTTTATATAATCAGGGAGATGTTGACCCAAATATTGATGTATATTTTCTCTGTTCGCCCAAATTAATGATGGTATTTTCTTTTTTCAATAAAATTAATTTACATTCCACGTTCTTAAAGCAATATTTTCTCCAAAATTCAGCAAAAGATAACAATATATACCTACGCAAAAAGTAAATAAATAAATAAAGCAATGACATGAAAGTAGTATAGGTAGTACACATCTAACATTTCGGTTACATCTATTTGAATGAAAAAAATGGCAACTTAGGAAGCACATAGGTCACTTATCGACGGTGAAACTACCAAACCACGTATCTCGGTTTGCGACGTCGCAGACTTCCTGTCATACTTTATTTTTTAAATGAAAAGCTACTTAACGTCCAGTCTTGAAAATTTCCGTGATTTTTCCTCTTCGTGCGGAGAAAATTCTGTGAAAATTTCAAGGAATGATATGGATTTGGTCTACTTCAAAAAAATAAAATGTGAGCGGAGATTTTTAAACACCGCAAACGAGATACGTGGTTTGGTAGTTTCACCGTCGTTATGATGCGTATTCGGGCATATGCGTAGAGTAAAAATATCATACTTTACGCCGAAAAAACGAAACTGAAAGTTAAATGCGTTAACTTCCAAAAACCATACATAATCCAACGAAAATAAATAATTGGTAAATAACAGCTTTCTTGTATGCAAAGAAAAAAAATTAAAAATGTTAAAAAAGAGATGTCGACACAAAATTACATAGCCCCTTCAATTCTGAAGATACTACAAACGAACTGTACCTACCTTAAAATTTTCATATCCCAGAAGCAAAAGTTCCCATGACGAATATTGCTATCGCTAGCGATTGCAAAAACCAACTTGTTATAATTATAATTACTATTGAAAATTTTATAATTTCAATACTTCTAATGACTTTCCATGAGTTCGAAGTATACTCATTAAAATAGATGGTCCAAGAACTCTTTCCGTAATTAATAAAATTTTAAAATATAAGGCGTTATGATTTCCCAACCTTTTTCTTTCTGCGTAGCTCTATACAATTAGACCAGCGTGTTCCACTTAAAATTTCGATGAAAAATCATACATGTTGAAACTTGATTTCAATTGTATCCATGTATGGCGAGAAACTCTCCCTGTAAACAGACGCAAGACTTTTTAGCCGAATTTTCGATATTAAATACGTGCAAAATTTATGAATTCGCTGCAGTCAATTGTAGTGGCGGCGGATGCCTGAAATTGCTTTCAAAGTGGTATTTTGATATTATGGCATTCCTCGAGCTGTTCAGGGAGCCGTCGCACAGTGGATCGAGTCAATTAGAGAGAGCGGACATGAAAGTTTTTACTAAAATTGCAAATTTTAATGTTTATTCCGTCACATTTTAAACTTTGAGGGGTGACTTCAGAAGAAAATCTCGCGGGGAAACCAATGAAACCACTTTTAGAACCTCAAAGTTTTGTATAGACGTAGTTATAAGCGTTTAAAGTTTATAAATTATGTCCGACCTCTCTTGTTGACCCGACCCATTGTGCGTCGCGTTTCCGTTGCCACTGCATTACGTAACGAGTTAACGCAATTCCCAAATAAGATTTATACACTTGTTTACAGCGCTCATATTTACGTGCAACTCAAAATATGTTAGTCTCACGGTGCGGTGCTTAGCTCGAGCTGGCTCAGAAGTAATTGCAAAGTAAAGTAAACTGAAAAGTAAACGACGCTCTCAGCTGTCGGGACCATGCTTTCTCCTTGCCTCTCCTCATCTCCTCCGTATCGACGGCTAAGTTCGGAAAACATGTATTCCTGTTACAACGTCTCAAAATCTCAAATTATGTTATATTTTCTAAAAGGGAACTACCCAAAATGACCATCAAAATGATTGTTGCTATGTGATAAAAGTATTTTTAAGCACTTCGACGGTGAAACTGCAGAAATGCGAATATAGTCGCGATGCTTCGAAATCTTTGCCCTTATTTTACTTCTTTAAAGGCGACCAAACCAACGCCATGGCTTAAAAAGTTCAAAGAATGAAGAAAAGAAAAGTCAATGAAACTTTTTTTGAAAAAAAAGTCAAAGAGAAAAGTCAATGAAAAAAAAAAAAAAAGTTCTCTATTTTCTGTTTAGAAAATAGAGTATGACAGGAAGTCTGCAACGCCGAAAACAGAATCATGCATTTTTGCAGTTTCACCATCGATCTATAGGTTCAATCATTGGACTACATTTTGCAATTAGGAACTATAAATTTCGGCCCGGTTTAAAAACAACGTTTGTACCATTAGTTTTCCTATGCACATAAGTGTTTTTTCAGATGAGCCAGAATTTATAAGTCCAAGTTTCAAAATGCAGTCCCATTCTCAATAGTCGAGCGCTATTAGCTACATATTACAACATATCATTTCAGAATTGATAGCAACGGGAGTGATTTTTTGAGCTCATTGAATTTGAATTTTGTTACAGATTTCGTTTTTTCTGACGGCCTACATGATTCCGCTGACGATGATCTGCGCGCTTTATTTCTTCATGCTTTTCCGGCTGTGGCGGGGCGTGGCGCCCGGCGGCCACATCTCGGCAGAGAGCCGTCGGGGCAAGAAGAGGGTCACCAGGATGGTCGTCATCGTCGTAGCCAATTTCGCCTTCTGTTGGTTCCCCATCCAAGTGAGTCCTAATTATTTTCATTTTCTTTAATTAGCCTCTCTTGATTTTTTAACGGCACCCGAAATTATCTCCTTTTTATGAAACTTCAAAAGCCCTGAAATGTATCCAGGAGGAAACTCTTCACAAGATACTGTAAATTGGACCGTGTTAAGCAGAAAGGAGCCAAGCCTCATCAGCTATTGCCTAATTTCACTGGGCAATTTAATTTTTTACGTGAAAACGGTTGTGCGGATTTGGATGCGAATTTCAGGGACTTTTCTGTAAAGCCAGAGGCGGATCCAGCAATTTGGCAACACAGGATTCCCTCAATTTAAACCTATGTCAAATAATCGATTCTTGTCGGAGCACCTGGCTCCTGGCCCCTCCAAGATTCGATACATTTCCATAGGTTTGAATGGAGAAAAACAATGTTGCCAATTCGCTGGATCCGCCAATGTGTAAAGCACGAAGCAAATTCCTTAAAATTTCCAAACGAATCCGCGTAAACGTTCTCTTGTAAAAAAGTAAATTGCCCAGCTAAATTTGGCAAACGCTGGTGCGGCTTGCTTCATTTCTGTCAAACGCGGTCCAATTGATAATTAAATTAATTTCAAGGTCTTGCCGGAACACAATTTGAAAAACTACCCACTCTTTCCGACTTTGAAAAGTCATTAAACTGCAACCTCGCATTTTTTTACGTCATTGACTTATAATTTTGCATTCCTCTTTACAAAAAAATTGACTTCGATGACAAAGATTTGAACCAACAAAATATAAGAAAATACAAATGGAAGAATCGTTGCAAGAAAAGATAAATAATTGAATGTGGTTGATAATTATTCTAGAGTGATTTTATCCTAATGAAAATTCGTCGCTACTCTAACAATTATTAAACTTGTACCTATATACTTTTAGCTTGCTCAGCTACACCAAATGCTCATAAATTGTGTCATTCTCCGTTTATTTGACCCACTTTGTTAGGCAGTTCGACGAGTCAAATATCTCATAAATTAGTTCCTCTTCTAATGCGAACGAATGAAACTGGTAACTACTGAAAGCCATTTTAAGCGGGCACACATACATCTTCGTCGTAATAACTTACACTCAATCCTTTTCCCGTGGAATGAAGATCTTAATAGCAAACCTATTCAGCGTTTTCCAGATTCAAAATGAAGTAGCAACTACTTTCGTGTTTATTTCAACATATCAAAAGAGGGATTGATAATGATGACTAATAGCACACAAACAAGGCAAGATAAAGAGGGTAGACAAGGTGGTAAACTCAAGGAAAAGAGACGAAGGGGACAGTCTAAAATAAACCAGAAACAAGCGTGAAATGAAGTTTTATGTAGAGTAAACTGGATAGAGGGGAATGAAATTGTCATTGGTCGTTAACGCCGCGGGTCGCTGAGGTGGAAAGCGAAAACAAAAAGCTAGCGGGAGCGGAACACCGGGGTACGGTGGGGGAGGGGGGAGGGTCATGTTTTCGCTACGACTAAAAAAATTCACTTTCAATTTTCCTGTTGCCTCGGTCGCCTTTTTATCTTTAGATTGTGGAGTTAACTCTTAGCCGAAAGTGTCTTGGCGTCCTTTACAGTGAGTCTCTTATAGTTGAAAAGTCTCCCCATGGGATCATCATTTCTTATATCTAAGGACCCAGATATCCCTAGTCAGATAAACAGACTTGGGTTTCGCGGATCCTTACATGTATAAAATGAGAGCACATAAAACATCGGAAGAAACAGAAGCTAAGACGGAGGGAGAAACAAAAACAGAAGAAGAGGGAGAAGGAAAACGGGAGGAATCAATATAAGGAGTAGGAGCTGGAGAAAAAGGAGAATGAGACGAAGAAGAAAATGAAGACTGAGAAGGAATAAGGGAAAGGGAAGATTTGGCTGTGCCCTGTCTTTTCATATCGATTTAGCGTAAAATAGTTTCAACAGTCGGGGGGCAATACTTGAGGAGTGAAACTTCCATGATGCAAAAACGCATAAAATGCTCGACTTTGATTCCCAGCTGAAGGTTGAAGTTTGTGGATAAGATGAAAAACCCCCGAACGCTAATGAAAATGCAACAAATCAATTTTAAAACGGTCGGGCACTCAAATGTAAATTGATGCAATGCAGGAAACAGAACCATCCTCCACAATCTCATTATTTTGAATATTTAAATTGAAAGTTTAATGTCTCCAGTCTGCGCGCGGTCGACTTAAAAAATGAGCTTTGAATCTACTGACTTTAATGAATTCCATAAAACAATTGTATCCTGAGGAAATTTTTAGCACGTTTTTCAAAGATTATAATGATTTTGGTACCCCAATACTTTTAGTTTGGACGTGGAAACAGTTTTAGCCTCCACGACTCTACACAAACACACAGGTACATGGACGTATTTCTGTCAAACGAAACTATGTTCATTATGACGTGAGCCCTGTTATGCATGAATTCTTGTGGATCTCAGGGCTCATGTCTTAATGCACATAGTTTTGCTTGACAGAAATACGTCCAATTGGCTTCAACTATAGTTCTCGGTAAGCGTCATTCCTACTTCAGGCTTGGCAAGGCAGTGCCCCATCATACCTTGTACGGAAGTACCCTACATCTGATTAATACGCCTTTATCGACCCATTTAGACCCTTCACGGATAAAATGAAATTGCTAATTTAAAAATTACTTTTTAGTTGAATAAGTGACAGACATGTTTCCATGTAGATTTTACTACAAAAAATGCCAATTTAACCACGCCCGTGATTGAATTAGCTTTCCGCTATTGTAAAATGTACGTTTAAAACCTGTCTGTCACTTTTTCTAACAAGTCAATGTTTAAGCAGCAATCCGTTTTTTCGGTGTAGCCATGAGCTCTCAGCTGCTGTTTTCCCTCTGTTTTTGTCCCCTTTTTCAATATGATATTTTCGTTATTTTCTAGCTATCAATTAATTGCGTCTCTTAAAAGTTCTAATCAATATAAAAAAGCATCACGCATTTATTTTTACGATCTACTACCTAACCGAAGATTAACAGTGCAATATCCTCAAATCAGACTACAAGTCCAACAGCATTTCTCTAAATTTTCGAATTCAGTTTATTATTAATTCATTTTCTTATTCCCCTGAGTAGGACTGTTCATTATTTTTCAATCCTCTTATGCTACCGAGAATTGTTTTACGAGCGTACTCTATCTGCATTCAATGATAATTTTCGTGTGTAAAGAGGTGCAAAGCTCACGCACCACTCTAAGTTCAATTTGTTCGGATGTATAGTTCAGATTAAAATATACTGCTACATGCATTGTCCGGAAATTAAAATCGTTCGTAGTTTGCGGATGCTCCAGTCTCCAGAGCTAAAAAATCCATATTTAAAACCCACGGTTGCCCCTAAACCACTATGTCAACTCCGATATGCGGGTTTAATTTCCTCTAGCGTGTATCTAAAATCAAACCGGAGCGATTAATTTTTATGACTTGGAGCGTAATTCACCACGATAGATTCTCCAGTCTATTTGTGCTTACGTCATTTTGCTCACTTTAAAAGCAATGCTGAATATTTTCTTTCGATGCCATCGATAAATGAGTATAAGCTTTAAATATGAGGTTTATATTCATTGTAACGATGGTTATAGGACATTTCGTAAACTATTTTTTGTCCAAGCATCTGTTTTTTCCAATAATTTACGTCCACGCGTTTTTTCGGCAGTTTTGGTCCACGAGCCAGTTGAGACCCAAAGTTAATTGGTCCACGTGTAAATACTAACGACAGTTGCGTTTTTGGATGAAAATATTTAATGTCTTGGAAGAATGAGGGTTTTTTTTGTTTGTTTGTTTGTTTGTTTGTTTGTTTGTTTGTTTGTTTTATTTGGTCCAACGGAGAGTAATATGTAATTGAGATTTTTGGTAAAAATGGGGGAGCGTCAATTCCATGAAAGAAAATTCACCAAAACTCTCCACCCCTCTTTGGTGCAACAGAACCTAATTATCTTTCAAGAAATTCCCACCTTGTCATACCTGAACCGGATAAACCTCTTGATTTGCCTCAGCTAAAGGCTCTTAGATTTTTCCTGTGTACGATAAGTATCTTGATTTATTTTGCGAAGAAAGATCTGTACTTTTAAAGGATATACGAACCGAAAGAGTCGAAAACAAACGAAACTAACGGAAAAAACCGAGGTAACAAACTGTGAGCTAATTAAATGAGAAAACAGAGAAGAATCGGAAAATTAAAAAACTCAAACTCACAAAATAAATTTGAATAAATTAGAATAAATTTTTTTTTTATTTTGTGAGTTTGAGTTTTTTAATTTTCCGATTCTTCTCTGTTTTCTCTTTTAAAGGATGCCTGTCATTCTTAATACGTTCAATTTTGTATAATACTGTGCAACACCTCTGTTGTGAAATAGTTGCTTCAGGCGCCGCCGCACGGCGGCGGGCGGGCGGCCAGCGAGCGCGCATTGGCGCCTGCAAACCTAAGTGGATACTTCAAGCATTGTGCAATGCGTGAAGTATCCACTTAGGTTTGTAGGCGCCAGTGAGCCTCTCGCGCTGGCAGCACACCGCGCGCCGCTCCGCTCTATTAGGGTTTAATATTTATACTCGCATAGTCAGCGTTTTTTAACTCATGATTTTGAAATGTTTGCACACTCTGTGCATTGATTATTCTCATTTAAATTGATGAAAAAAAAAATATGTATCAATTAATTTATCAAAAGAGAATAATAATATAATGTGTGTTTTTTTAAATATTGGTGGTTCCGTGCCAAATTTAATGATTTTCAAAGCACTTTAATTTTTTCTTTTACATTTTGTGCTTTTATTGTGCTGGGAAATAGTTGTGAATAGTTGTGTAAACATCGTTTAAAATAAAGGATTCGTCAAATCAATGAAAACATAAATAAGATATAATATTTAAAAAAAGTAAAATTCATAACATAATCGTATGATTAGCTTGATTATTAAAGATAGCAAGATACAAATCTTAGAATGTGCAAGAGTATTATTTTTTTTTCCGTGTGCCCATGCCAAATTTTTCTTTGCTAAAGAAAAGTTCGCAAAAACAGAACGTCTCTGAGAAATTTTTTTCAGAAAGGAACATATTCCTCTCTCTTTTAATTCTCTCTCTTTGGTTAAAGCTTGCCACTATTAACATTTTTTTCTCTTTTTTTCACCTTCAATTTCGATTTAGCACCTAAGATTGCATTATTCAATTTTTACTTTTAAAGTATGGTATCATTCATTGCTAAAATCCGAGTGAAGAAAAGAAGTTAACCTGTACAAGCTATCGGTTAAAAAACAGTACTTGAAAATACAAAACAAAATAACTACACAATTTTGCACTTACTAGTAACCAAAATCTACCAGTCGAGTTTTAGGGTAACGAGGAAATAATATGATGAACAAGTACAGTGAAACTAGGAGTAAAATTAACTCGGTAAAATTTCCACTTATATTCTTGTACTTTTTCATGTACCCGTATTTTATGTCAAGCCCTACGCTGTATTGTATGCTTACCTGCCTCATATTATTCCCCTATTTAAATTCTTATTTAATGCTTGCTTCAGCACTCTAATGGGAAATCATTTTCTAATGTCACTGAGATATTTTGATGAATGTACCGCTATTGTGTAGATCCACCCGAGTTTTACAGAAAAATGTGTTCTATTAAGTTATGCCGTTACCCCGTTCTGAGTGGCACCAATGAAATGAGGGCTGAGGACTTAGCTCAGAGGAGGATTTTGATGGAATTATCCTTGCACAGAGTTGTCAAGTTGCAATTGAACTTCTAATTTCTTCAACATGAAGCAATTCTAGCGAGGTGGTTTATATTGATATCAGGCAGCTTCTCTCCAACAGACCGGCTCGCGGACTCTTTTTGTCGTCGTACACTCAATTTGTCTTCAGTTAGAATGTAAACTAGCTTCCCGCAGTGTTCGGAAAAGCTGTTTTTTCTATCCATGTCTCGACCGCGTCTAAAATTATCCCGCTCTACTCCAAAATAATTGATGGTGCTTTTCCTTTAAATCGCGCACAATAAAAACTAATATGCGCTTGAATTCGATTTAAACTCCCTCCCGACCCACAGTCTCTCCGTGACCTTTGGTAATACTCTTTGCTCTTAAGAGCAACTTAAATGTCGAGGGTAGCAAGTGTGGGTATCGAATAATTAAGCCATCAGAAAAACCAAAACTGTGCACCTTGCTTGCTATTTTACCGCACCTTTAAATCGGCATTTGCTTCATTACGTAAAAAATAATTAGCTTTCGCTTAAAATACAAAATAAATAAAACTAATAATTGACACTTCTAACTAGATTTAACGATTGGTAAATTAAAAAAAATTGACCGACCACACCTCTTCTTTTCTTTTCTTTTCTTTTCTTTTCTTTTCTTTTCTTTTCTTTAACTTTCCTTTAGTTTCAAAATATAACTTTACTAAGCTCGCTTTGGCATTCTCAACACTTCTCAAGGGGTCGATTCTACGACGTTCAGTTTTTTATCGTTTTCACAGTGGTAAATGTGGATCTGAAAAGTGTATACCGTACAGCTAAGAAACGTTCCGAATAAATTAATTTGGATCAATATTTAGTATGACAGTATTTCAAATGCACCTACAAGAGCTGAATCCCTCCTTCCCTTCCCTGGCCCGTCTTGCTCTGAACCTCATCAGAATTTAGCGCAACTCTAATTCTAGTTTTTAGTTTTTTTAACTTCGAGCGCAGAATATCGTGGACTCAGCTTTATTTTACCGTTCTGTCAATTACATTATTTAAGCCGTATTTTTAGGGTGTTCTTTTCTATCTCCCCCCTGTGGTGCTACATGCGCCCCGTTTCACACCCTGGTCGATATCACTCCGGATTGATCTCGCGGTCACTTTTTCGTTAATACACACCTTTGACGAACGCTTGAAACTTTCACTTAGATCTATCGTTTTAATGCAGTCGTGTGGACTCGATACTATGGAAGTCTGTCGAATTGGGGTAGTACTCTCTCAAACAGCGCAGTAGTTATCTTTGGATGTTGACGTGTTGATCCGCGATAAGTAGTAAATTCTACTCGACGAAGAGTCCTTGATGCGGATATTCTGTCGCTGAGTGGCGCCGTCTAACTTAGTCTTGAAGGATTTTCGACGGGAATCATCTATGTTTAGGAGACCTGGGATATTTTGACACTGTGAAAGGTGGGCCGTAGAGTGTATACGACCCTAGAGGTGAAAAGCCGTGTATAATTCACCCTCGAAGTTTCAGAGGCTCAGGAATCATATCTAAAGGAAGCGACAGGTATCAGTGGAGGGTGTAGCAGACGTGGTTGTGTCGGAGGTGTAGGAATTCGAGGAGGGGAATTTGATAGGAGTCTTGTCAGGTTCAGGCTATAGGTTATGAGGTGGAGGTAGGTGAGATGCGGTTTTAAAATCGATTCTAAGCGATGCCTGTTTATGCCTCTTATTCCTTGAATTCCTCAATGTGGTGCAAATGAAGAACGTAGCTTCCGAACTAAAATTGGCAACGTTTTAAATTTCGACCAAGGTTGCCGTATCTAATTTATCTATGTTTAATTTATCGACTTGTATTGATCAATGTATTGACTTGTAACCTTCAAATGAGGTCATAATAGAAACGCACGAGGTTTCATTTCAAAAACCCGCCAATGTTTTTTGAAATTCTTGGGTGAAAAATCCCTCTGTTTTTCTTCGCACTGGTAAAAAATCAGACCTAACGTGCGGTATAAAGTACGGGTCAATAGCCATAAAGTGTTATTTGATTCATTTTCAATACTTTAAGTCTAAGAGCAGTTTAAATAGAAGGGTGTGTGTGTGTGTGTTTTTTTTTTTTTTTAAGATAAATTGATGGGTATCTTTAAGAGCGTAAAATTAGTCCTAGTGATTTTTCCTATGCGCATCATTAAAAAAATGCCAGCGGCAGCCCATCAAAATGTTTTTAGTAGGCATCGTCAAGACCATTTCTTCGGGCTCGTTTCAGAAAATATGTGTCTTTCACTGGAAAAAAAACACATTGGATCTAGAGTCCAGGCTCTGAAAAACATCGATAAGATTAAATACTCTTGATTTAATCAGATTTAAGCTTTAATCAAGAACCAAGCCTCTTAATTTGAGCGGATTTCCTTTTGATGTAAGCTTAAATCTGATTGAATCAAGAGCCCTTTTTCTTGTCAATGTCAAATCGATAAAAATCAGTAGATATAGTCTTTCCAGCGAGCATTTTCAGACATTTTTCCTTCGGGAAAGCTTACGTCATCTCTGGCTTGACCCCTTCCTCCTCGACACCCACCGGCATCCCCCACTAGGCAATTTTCGTTGGGCAAATCGTGTTTTACGTCAAATTCTGGTTAAGAAAAGTATATCAGAATGCTGAAGTTCGTACCTTGTCTAGTGGTCCATTGTGATCACTTTTTTTTTACTGGGTGACGGAAGTTTGCAAAACCATCCCACCGGTCATAAACTGCAGTAGCCTCCATTCCTCCAATTCGGCAACTCACCCGTCGTCTTTTCCCCTCGCTCCTCCGATGCAAGGACGTATCTCGAGCTCCACATGAGACGCGTTTTACTTGTGAACCCATGCTCTCAGGGGCTCATGCGGAACTCGAGGCACGCCCTTACGTCAAGGGAGCGACGATCCGTCGAGCAAACGGGGGCGTGGGCGAAAGGGGCACCTATTTGCTTTTCCGCGCGAGCAAAGACGGGAGACGGGGTCTTTCGCCCCCGACGCGCCGTAACGACGTCATTTTTTGACGGGGGATGTTTTTGTCAAGCGCATTACGTATCATAATGCTTCCGCGACGCCCCGTCGCGACTTCACGTACGCGTTTTTTGCTCCTTGTCTCCCTCTCCCATACTTCATCAATGCTTCACAGACGATTTTTTGCACCACTCTCTGATTCTTTAAAGCCAATTCAAGGTCACATCGATTTGTCTAAGTTGCCTGAACTCGTCGTCAATGAATGTAGCCGAATCTCAGAATGAAGTGTTTGTCTCTGCCTCAGATATACACTGGGAAAAAAACACATTGGATCTAGAGTCCAGACTCTTAAAAACATTGACAAGAAAAAATACTCTTGATTCAATTAGATTTTTGCTTAAATCAAAAGGAAATCCGCTCAAATTAAGAGGCTTGGTTCTTGACTTAAGCAAAAATCCGATTGAATCAAGAGTATTTTCTCTTGTCGATGTTTTTAAGAGTCTGGACTCTAGATCCAATGTGTTTTTTTTCCAGTGTATCGTCCAGAATGTGTCTGTTCGTAAAAACTGTGAAATCCGGAAGATAAAAGTAGATTCAATGTTGTCGGGAAGAGTCAGGAAATATAAGTGGGTCATGGATCAAGAAATTCTGAGAGCTCCAAGAATTTAATTAAGTTCGTTAAATAAGCTAGTTTACAAAATAAAACGAGTGGTAATTTATTCTCGCAAAAAATCAAGGGATTTTCACTTAAAATAATTGCTAGAAAAATCAGGAAAATATCAGGGATATCCAAATAAAATATTAGAAGACACCTTTTCATCGTCAAAAGTTGTTTGATAATTTAGTCTTACTTATTTTTATTCAATCTAATCCACTTGGACATTTTTTGAGCCTTCTTATCATTTGGACTTCATTTTCCAATTCGGAACTCTAACTTCCGACCCATCTGTAAAAGCACTTATCTGGATAGAGAAACTAATGGTATATATGATGGTTTTAAACTGAGGCACAATTTAAAGTTACTAATTGCAAAATTAAATCCATTTGAAAATAATAAATATCTCCAGGAAAAATAATAACAATAAAGGGGACAACATAGGACAATAACAGGAAAAATAATAACAATAGGTAAATTAAATTTCCGTCCTGTCCTATGGCTAGAATGCCTATTCAACTTTATTTTTGGCCAAAAACCCCTATCACACAGGTCAAAAAATATGAATTTCTTTTTTTCATACTAATGCCAAAGAAAATGACATGTTTAGGATTAAAAAAAATAAAAATAATAAAGTAAATAAAAATCGTTTAATGTAGACCACAAAGGACTAATCGGAAATGTCCATATCATCCAACAAATTGGGGTGGTACCTCAATTTCAGGGGGTAACCCCTAACACTTTTTTTCGGGCTAAAAATCCAGAAAAATGACTTTATGGAGGGAAATTTACCTTTAAATAAACGTGTCCAACCCCCTTAGACCCCTCCGTGCCTCGTAGCTGCGCCATCTCACAGTGGAACGAACTAATAGAAGACGTCAGACATGAAGGTTTTGGCTAAACTTTCAAATTTTTATGTTTATTTCGTCACAAATTCAATTTCCAACTATTTTTATGAGAGGAAATTCCATGAAAAAAATCAATGAAATCACTCTTGAACTGTTTTGTTTCATACACGGAGAAAAAAACCTCGTGCGTGGGACCCGAAGTTTAGGTCATATGGATCTCTGGATGTTTTCAGATTGAGCATCTGAACACTTTAGATCTAGCTGTCGAGGTTCGTATCACACATCTGAAATTTCAGTTCTTACATCTGAAGTACTTCAGATGTGAGAACCAAAGTTTTTCGGATGGGAGAACCGAAGTACTTCAGATGTAAGAACTAAAGTTTCAGATGTGTGATCCAAACCTCAGCAGCTGGACCTAAAGTGTTCAGATGCTCAATCCGAAAACTTCAGAGATCCATATGACCTAAACTTCGGGTCCCACGCACGAAGTGTTTTTCTCCGTGTACTTTCGAAAATATAAGCTTTCAAGAATTGCCGATTGTGTCCGACTCCTCCTACTGATTCGGTCCAGTGCGGTAGGAACTTGAAAACTTCCCTCTTTAAACCCTGTTAAGGCAAAGGGATGATCTGAGGAGCTACTCAAGGCCCCGCATAGTTCCAGTCGATCTGACTTGACGGGCCATCACCTTTAAATCTCAATTCCAGCTACTGAGACCGTCAAGCGCCCGTCAATTTAACACTGCTGAAACGTGGGATGCGGCAATTTTCCCCGTTGAGCTCGACTGTAAGTCTTTTGACAAACGCCGCGGGAGGCAGCTCATCGGAAACCGGCTGCTTGACAAATTCACCCCCCGAGGAAATTTTGAAGAGTCATCGAGAAAATGACAAACGTAAATTTGACAACCTTGCTTTTTCTGACACTGGTGGAGTGCAGGATTAACTGGGCGATCTGGGTGAATGTTGCCGAGTGGACTAATAGACAGGGTGTTTTTTGCAACGATATTTTACGAAGCGTCGCGATGAAAGTATTGAAAATTACCGGTGTTGACTCACTCTGCCGTGCTAAGGGAGAATGCCGCATGAGCTTTCAGGCTTTGCCATATCTTTTTCAATAAATAACGAATTTACCACGAAATTTGTGGACATTTTCTCTAAATCTTTCAGATCGGTTGTTGGCATTGCAGGTTTATGGCGGCCACTGAGAAAAATCTATGGCTTATAAACCAATTAGTGGTTTATATGGAATACCCCTAACAATAGTTAAGGCAACGTACAATAATATCACATCTTCCTTAGTGATGGTGTATATACCTCAGTATGGTACGAGATACCTTAGTATGGTACGAGATACCTTAGTATGGTACGAGACACTTTAGTATGGTTCACAAACCAAGAATCATTAGTACATTTACGACTATAAGGCAACGTATCATATTATCACATATACCTTAAGGATGGTATATATACCTCAGTATGGTACGAGATACATTAGTATGGTTCACAGACCGAGAATCATTAGTTAATTCATTTACGACTATTAGTGGTGTTCCATATGAACCACTATTTCGTTCAGAAAACCATGGATTTTTCTCAGTTTGATATATTCAACTATAGTTTAAACTAAGTATGCGATTTGTATGTAATTGCTATGTTTTCTTCCTTTCAACCTCAGTCACGTGTTTTTATGAAAACTACAACTTTAAACGAGGATAAATAGCATTTTTGATACCGATCAAACTGATCGTTCATTGTATGATTGGTTCCACAAAATGACATTAATCTTCGTATAAAGTTGTGTTCGTAGTGCCAATAAAGTTTTAGCAAAATGCGTTTTGCAACAACAAAGCGAAATGAAAACTACCCACTGTAAATTATGACTAAGCAAAGTGTAAATATTATTTTCGTTGTCAAAAATTGTTCGCTAGAGAATCCCTTCATTTAAGTAAGAATATCCAACGCTCAACCGCTAGTACACTTCCATTATAGACTTAAAACTCGGCACTGTTGCCAAATGTTATTTGTGAGCATCGTTATCTACTTTTTTGTGAACTCTCAGAGCCGAATTTCGTCTGCTCTTTCGCACGGACGTGCAACCTGCAACATCCATCGGTGAGTCCAAACCACACCATTGGCCAATCAGAAGCACTAAGCCGAACGTAAGTGCAGTCGAGGCTTGCCCTAAGTATATTTAAGTTCGACGGAAGGGCCGACATAATTCGGCCCCTCGATTTCTCTGATATTCATTGGAAATTGGTTAAACCCAGTCTGAGAGAGATTTTGCGAATTAGGTGGATTTGATAGGGGTCAAAAATTCTTCTCAAAAATTATACCGCAGGATTCACAACAAACCAAATTTAAAACTCTTGCATGTTTGTAGGGTCTCTGTAGCAATACCTAAAGATCCAAAAGACTCTATTGAAATTACCATAGCTAGAGTTGGATTAAAACCGCGTGTTGATTTTTTTTTTTCGGTATCTCAATACGAGGATCGTTGCATTACTTACGGAAAAAATGGTAGGGGTTAAGCCCCAACTTGGACATTTAAAATTAATTGTGGTGGTACCCCAATAAATGATGCTACTGACGCAAATTTTGCGGTACTATAACACAAATTTTGCGACACTACCCCAACTTGAGTTGCAGTACTACCAAAGTCAATTTGAAATATCCATACCATCCAAGAAATTGGGGCAGCACTACAATTTAAGGGGATAGCCCCTAACACTTTTTCCCCGCACTGAAAAAAAATTCACGGCGTTTCTACCAAGGTCCGTTGGTACCTTCACCATCTCACTTTTTTTACCAACTATTGGTAATTTTACCAAGACAGACGGGTAGGGTTAACTAAAAACTGGTATTTTTATTGTTTTTTTTCCGATAGGAATACCACTTTTATCGGTAATCAATTCCCGGTAACTTTGCCATTTTATCTCGGTAATTCTACCACAGTCGATAAAAAATATTGGCGTTTTTACCAAGGTCCAGTAAAATTACCGAGAAAGTTCAATAATTTTACCGAGAATTCTCGGTAAAATTACCAATTCCATAAATGGTAATTTTACCAAGAAAAAACTGGGATCAAATAGAACCCTGAATTGGACCGCGTTAAACAGAAAGGAACCAAGCCACATCAGCTGTTGTCAAATTTAACAGGGGAATTTGATTTTTTACGAGAGAACGTTTGTGCGGATTTCTTTGAAAATTTTAAGGAATTTGCTTTGTATTATGGAGAAAATTCATAGAAATTTGCTCAAAAATCCGCACAACCGTTTTCATGTAAAAAATTAAATTACCCGATTAAATTAGGCAATAGCTGATGTGGCTTGGTTCCTTTCTGTTTAACGCGGTCCAATTCTTGGTAATTTTACCCTTTTCTTAGTTAATACACCGAGATTTTTTTTTCAGTCCGTGATTTTGAGACAATGTATAAGAAAGTTTTATGAAATGTTTCGTATTTTGGTATTGTTAGATTCATTTTCCGAGGGACTTTAACGCGGCAACGCCTCGCTCAAGTATCATCACACGATTTGCTCCCGGGCCTGCTTGCATTTTAATGAGCCCAAAAACAGCACCCTTTTGCCGTTCGAAATCCGGCTTAATCTTACGCGGCAGATTCCCTCTTACAATCGCGCCTTAAATCCTCCGTCAAATCCCATTCTTCTGCAAAAGCAGCTTTGAAAAGGCACCGGATTATTAAGCGGGACACCGGACGGGCTCCTAACGAATGGCTTACTTTTCAAGCACGATGCGTCATCAGTTGATGGTCGCATTGTTTATACGTGCGGTCGTAATTTTCCGTGAAAAATAAAACACTTTCGCGGAATTGAAAGTAAAGTGGGGCACCGATGTGCAAGGTGCAAATTTATTTAATTTGCGTTATTTAATTAAATTACTCTTTATTAATTCATTTAAATATTTATTTGTCTTTGTCGAAGCAAGGAGCTTCCCGGAAGGAAACCCTTTTCGCCGCTTTTCTGGGATCCTGAGTGTTTCAGCTACATGTGACTGAATGAACCTCAAGATGGAACGAGCCCCCAGTGAAAGTTCGGTTTGAACTTGAAATTGTTTTTTTAATCCTGCAGCTTTACTAAATGTACGCAAGATTTCCAAATTCTCGTAAAGTTATTCCCAAAATTTCTAGATAGCATTTCTCGTCGAATTGGTCTCACGATTAGTTTATCAGAAATAATTTGTGATAATTGTTCGTTTAAGTTAAGTATATTAAATCGGACCGTAAATTATTATAATCATGACTCGTTGCGAATGGCTTAAAACTGTATTCCGTCGTGAAACTACCCCCTTGACATCTACTTACAGAATACTCTACTACTATCTACTTAGTATTTTTTTAAAGAAGAAATTAAAGGGAAGATAATTCAAAGAGATAGTAACTAAAGTTTCAGGATTCGTAGTATTACGTTACGTGTCTATTCTTATTAGTATACAAAGATATGTGACCGTCCGTGGGTAATGCCAAGGGTGAATTTTCTTCTTTAGTGTTCGCCGGGTCCTGCAATCTAAAGTTTCAGTGTACACGCTATTACGGTCGCAGTCTCCTCCCCCCCCCCTCCAAGAAAAAAGAAAATGTAAAAAAATCAAAAAAATCAAAGCACTCCCAGCAACTTTTACTAAAATGAAACGCTATCGCAGTAAATTTCACCAAAATTAAATAAGCGTGATTTGTATTATTTCTTATGAACAATGCATTTTCAAAACTATCTATTTGTGACTATCAACAAACACGTAAATTCAGGTAAGAAAATTAGTTGTAGTTTATGCAGTTAAATGGTAGTAATTCATCCAAAGTGTGCAAAAGCACCATCGTAATGATAAGGTTTTTTTTTTCGTTTTTTTTTTAGTTTTGACTTTTTGTTGGAACTACGAGGGAAGTGCTAATCATGGGAGACCTTAATGGAAGAACAGGTAGTAGGAGGGGTTGCAAGGTGGTTGGACCATATGGAGAGGAAGTTGTGAATGATAGCGGTATCCGAATCATCGATAGCTGTGATCAAAATGATCTAAAAATTTTAAACGGATTCTACCAGCGTCGCGACATTCACAAATACACCTGGGTGCAGCCAACGCGAGGTTTGAGGTCCATTATTGACTACGTGATTGTGAGGCAAAAATCCAAGATGAAGGTTCAGCATGTGAGAGTGTGCAGAGGTCTCTCATGTGGCAGCGACCACTATTTTCTCGAAGCAAGAATAGCTTTCCCGGTGAAGGACGGCCAGCGAGTCGAGCCTGTACAACAAGATCAGCAGCAAGAGAGGGTTGTCCTTCATCGGAAGAGGTATAATATCGATAGTCTCCACCATGATAGCGTTAAACGTCTGTACAGGCAAAGGCTGGATGAAAAGTTGGTGGAGAGGTCTTTTAGCAGCACTGAGGAGCATTATCAATTCATTAAGGATTGTATTCACTCTGCGGCCAGTGAGGCCTTAGGAGTTTGTGAAGAAGATAACTCGAGGCGTAAGCCATACTGGTGGGACGCGGAAGTGGAACGAGAGATCCAAGATAAGCGAAACAAGTACCATTCTTTTCTGTCCTCCAAGAGGGATGAAGACAAGGTTGTTTACAAGCAGGCTCAGGCTCGGGTGAGGAGTCTAATCACAAGGAAGAAAAACGAGACTTGGGAGCAGAATTGCTCCAAAATTAACACCTACCTCGGGGGCAGAAAGAGTGCAGAAAGTTGGAAATTATTAAAAGGCCTACGAAGGGATATGAAGCGTGATATTTTATCTCCGATATCGATCCGCCAGTTGGAGGAACATTTTAAACAATTATTGACCGAAAGGCGACCAGAGTTTCAGGGAGGCACGCAGATAAACACCGATGAGGCATCCACTGTATCAGTCCAGCTCTTTGATGTGGTTAAAGCCGTCAGGGAGTTGAAGAATGTGAAAGCTTATGGACCCGGAGATATTCCCTCAGAATTAATTAAATGTGGGTCCAACAGGCTGTTCCATTGCTTAAGGGACTTAATGGATAAATGTGCGAAGGGTGATGAAGTCCCGAAGGAGTGGAAAGAATGTTGGATTACAGCTACCCACAAAAAAGGGAAAAAGGACGATCTCGATAATTATCGTGGATTGTCGGTGACCGGGACGATCAGCAAAATTTATGGTAAGATATTGAAAGCTAAAATCGAAGAAGAATGGATTCATCATGAGGCAGAAGAGCAAGCGGGTTTCAGGGCTGGCAGATCAACCGTCGACCATCTATTTTGCATCACCCAGGTTATTGAGAAGAAGATGGCGGTTGGTCAAGAATTGCATTTGGTGTTCGTGGATTTGCGAAAAGCCTATGATAGCGTGCCTTTAGTGAAACTCTGGGAGGCCTTGGAAAAATCTGATTTTACTCGTGGACTAATTAATGCAATTAAGCTTTTTTATCAAGGGACTTTCGCAAGAATTAAATGTAAAGGCGGCTTGTCGGGGGGTTTTTATGTAACAAAGGGGCTAAAGCAAGGGTGTTGCCTCTCCCCCACCTTGTTTAAAATATACTTAGAACATGTACTGCGTGAATGGAAGAAAAAATGTTCCGGAATGGGTGTCCCTCTAAATAATGAAGAAACTCTTTACACGTTATGCTTTGCTGATGACCAAGTACTTATCGCCCAAGATCAAGATGATGCTGAGTACATGACTCGAAAGTTGGTGGCTGAGTATCGGAAATGGGGCCTCGAGGTGAATGTCAGCAAAACCGAGAAGTTGACCGTTGGCGGGAATCAGCAAAGTATAGAATTAGAGGATGGGCGGCAAATTGGAAGCTGCGATATTTACAAATATTTAGGAGTGTTTTTAACCCAGGATGGAAGATTGGACCAGGCCATCAAGAAGAGGAATATGCTGGGTAGGAGGGCAATCGCTATGTTAAATGGAGTCCTTTGGGACCAAAGGATCTCCAAAGAGAACAAAAGGAGGATTTACAACGCGATTGTCAAGAGCATAGTAACCTACGGGTGTGAAGTATGGCCGATGAAACAGCGGACCCGGGAGGTTTTAGAGGCAACAGAGATGGACTTCTGGCGTAGATCCGCTGGTATTTCCAGAAAGGATCGCGTCAGGAATGAGGCGGTACGGGATATCATGGATGCCAAGCAGACCATCGTGCATGACATTATGACAAAACAACTCATCTGGTATGGTCATGTCCAGAGAATGGCAGGAGACAGGTTGCCGAAGAAGGTCCTTGACTGGGTTCCTCCTGGGAGAAGACGCAGAGGGCGCCCAATGAAAGGTTGGAGGGAAGGGATTGAAGCAGAAATGTTAAGGTGCTCAATCCCCCAAGATTTGTGGTTTGAAAGAGAGCAGTGGAGGTTAGGAGTCGTAGAGCGCGAGGGAGTGCTGTAAAGCGACTTGTATGTATGTATATATGTATGATTTTTTGTCCTTTGAACAAGGCTTTGGCCTCAGTGCATCGGCACAAAAAATCAAAGTAGCAACTTGAGAAATGCTCAACGCCCCGGGTCTGAGTAATCGTGCCAAACACAGTGCGGTCGGTGTAATGCGCATATTAGCGCCTACAAGTCTGGATGAATACTTCCCGCATTGCGCGCTTCAATCGTTGAATATCCGTAATGTCTCGGTATCAGGCCTATCACCCGCCGCGCCGCCGGCACGCGGCGGCGCGGTGTACGCAACTTCCGATTAGGTTCTCAAAAGAAGGACACTTTAAGGGCAAATGTGCGACCAAAATTTCAAAATAGATTGTTCCCCTTAACAATTTAAAACATTATTTAAATTGACCTTAATATTGATGGATACACATAGCTGGGTAGCAAGGGGACTGGTAAAAAATCTGAACTGAAATTGTTCCCTCAAACTGAAATGGGTTAAAAGGGTGTACGATTGAATACAAGTTATGAAATTTGTCTGCATGGGGGTATCTTATCGAAGTGACCAATAACCACCCAAGATTCCCTCTAATAACCAATCAAAATGAATAGTTTGAACTTTCTTGAAAATAATTTATTTTGGCTGACAAAAATTTTCTCGCCATGAAATCAATTTGCATTTGGAATTTAGGGGATAAGAGCCTCCTGAAGTCCTGTAAAAATGTTAAATTTTCTCTGCTTGCAAGACTGAATTGAAGATGAAATTTCTGCAAGCCCGGCATCTCATTTTAAGTCCTTGAATTGAGTTCATCTCCTAAGCATATAATCCATACGTTTCGTACGTCCGTTGAACTTTATATCGTTCAATTCAACATTAATATTGCCTCTTGAATCAAACGCCTCACGAGCCAAACAAGCAAAACCTTTGAATAAATTGCCTATGAAGTTAGGTTAAATTGCTTCCTCAATACTATTCAGTAAGCGAACCATTTCAATTTCCATCTGATCTAAAGTAAGGGCGTTTAGGTTTTATCCTTTTTATTTTACGCCACGTGATAAATTGTTTTTCTTAATATTTATTATAAAACTTCTCGAATTACAGAAAAAATCGCATTGTTTTAAAGATAAAATAAATTGGAAGTACTAACAACAGGGTAGGTATACACATTTACATTAGTGAAATAAATTGCTCACTTATTTGCCGCAATTTTCTCAACGTCAAAAAAAGATTTGATCGTAATCACCAATGCAATTCATGCTAGGAATGTAGAGTGTCACACGTCAATGTCTCTCGGGAAATTAAAGTTACTTTCAAAATACGATTCGAGGGGCTGAGGTACATACAGCTCGGTTTTCCCACTTCCTGGAGATTCCACGAGGCAAACCGTGAGCTCTAGAGACGACAAATTGATCCAGAGTTTCCACCCCTGAAACTCCAATTCAGGCTCCATTCCGCAACCCCTACATCTATATGACTTACCTTTTTATTACCTAGTTCCATTCATAGTTCTGATCGACAGTAAAACTTCAAATGATGATAAAGTTGCGGGCTTTGTATCGTAGAGGGTAAATACTCCGGGGAACAAATAGCTGCTGAGCTTGAATAATAGAAGTAGTTACTCAAAGAGTATTAAACCTAACATAAAGGTGCACATGCATGCAGTCATTTAAACCCTAATTGCTTGGTGTTGCGAGAACCCGATACGGATAGATTGAAGAATCCGCGAAAAATGTGATCCAACCGAGGTAAACGCGGTCTGTAAAAAATGGCTCATACGTGCAAGCCGTGCTTCAATTTTAGCGCATCGTTTGTTTCATTTTAAGCTTTGTTGTCAAGTCTAAGACACATTTTTTCCTTGTTAAATAATGGGAAAATTTGCAAAATCTGGTTATCTTGAGAGCAGGCTCATATTTAACGATAGGTTGCACTTACCTAGCATCTGCGGATGTAAGTGAACTATAATTTTTACATTTCCTTACACATTGCAATTTCGTTTTGTCTCCCTCTATGTGTAAAAAAAATAAGAATAACCTGCCCCCCTCAAAAAAAAGACGTTTATTGTTCGCAAGTGTGGGCCTAACATGTAGCTAAAGACTGTGAAAATTCAAAATAAGCTGGCGCAAACGGTGGAGAGGTTTCGATAAATGGGGGAAAAAGATTATACTGAAGGGTAGCGGATGAGGGTGATATGAAGACGTAAATAAGCCTAGAAGTGTTTCTTGTGTTGTCAGGTTGTACCATTTGAACGCACATTCTTTCAAACCAAGTCACTTTGCCACCACTAGTACTATCAGGTTCCCTCCAAACCCTAAATGTATGACAAAGTCTTCCTGAGATCGTCTGGAAATTTATTTATTAATCAAAATGAATCCTTTTAGGAGATAACCGAACAGAAGCTTTGGCGTATACACTTTCATCACATAAAGACTTCCGAAAATAGTTTGTACCAAAACATTCTTTACTCTCTGCATAAGATTTAACATTCCCACGGTGGAAAAAACCTATGCTTTCGAGTTTTTTCGGCCTAGTACTGATCTTGCTCTATCAGACGTGCAAATTTTGAAATTAGTGTAGGTGCTTTTATTACGAAATGTGTTCTCAGTTGCCTCCTTGATCAGTCATCGTAAGGAATGCTTTTGATAGATTTTCTCAGAATCCGAAAGAAAAAAATTAGTGCGATTTGTCTTTGTCAAGTATGCCATCATACTATGGCAAGACGCCCCAGTTATTTTCCTCCAGAGGGAACCCAAAGACGGAAAAATTACTTTCTCAAACACCTCACTTAACTACTAAATATGACCCGAGATTCATTTTAATACTCTCAAAATCGTCGCTTGATATTATACGTATTTTTGGGGCGATGCATCACATATAATGAAACATTTTTCACTGGGTTCTCCATTTGTACCAAAATTAGTGTATCACTTGTTTATGGCAAAACCCCAGGACAACGCCTTTAACTGGCACCCTACACATCGTATATTCAAATATATCAACGAGAGTGAATTAGTATAATTAAGTTGAAAGCTAGCGGCAACCGTGCATTATCTGCAACTTTCGTCGCCTCCATAAATTTAAAAGCGGCGTTGTCAGTTTTTGCACGTACATATTCTACTTTGGTAAGCAAATTTTCTCGATGAGAATGCAGCTAAAGTTTGGAGAGAGATTGAAGCAGTTGATTAACTTATTGGAATTTTTTAACTTAGAGCTTTTCTTGGAATGGGGTTGTTTACCAACGCAAAATTAAGAATATAAAGAACCATTGCCTTGAAAATATTTCAAAAAACTTTTTTTCCTTCTCTGTATAACATGATACGTGCCGTGTGTTGATGTATTTGTTGCTTTCTTTTAAAAACCCACGTGTGCGTTGAAGCGTTGCAGGTTGCAGGATTACCACTATCGCACGTAACACAATTCTTCGAAGAAAAACGAAAATAAATTTATATTTTTCATCATACTTAAGTTAAATTTCAAGAGAGAATGCATTGATATCCGGCGATAGGAAACATTTTCGTGGTATGTTCTCTCCAGATGAATCAAAATCATTGTGACGACCATTTTAAGTGCTGCGCAGAATTGTCAAATCGAAGTGATACAGTTTGTAACAAAATCAGGAAATTCTACAATTTTACCCGTATGGAGCAATGGATATGGAACGATCAGTGAAAGATAATTACAATGTCTAATTTGCCAACACCAGTGCTAGCTGTAAATTCGTATAGAACGCTTTTAACATCACAAATAACCATTTTGATATTAATAATGCAAATTAACTCTTGAAATTTTGACCTTGGTTCTTGAGAGTATATTAGAACGCATTAAAGGTCAGGATACACGATCAAATCCTGAACCAATTCTGATCAAAGTAGACCAGCTGATGATTGATGGTCACCATGCAACGGTCCTCTTTCAAAAGTGGACGTCCCGTACAATTTTGATCAGAATGGAGTGCCACCATCTTTCAGTTCCTGCCGCACAAAACATTTCCGCCAAGTTTTCATTTTAAAAGTAAGCAAAGTAATGATTCTAAGACTGATGACTCCTGACACTCTGATGGTAATTGGTTCGGGAATTTGATCGTGTATCGAGACCTTTAGAATTGAAAACTATAAATCGGTACCTTGACCGAAAATCGTTTCTTCTCGCTGCATTAAACAGTGCGATTTTCCACCTTAAGACACATTTCGCTTGACTATCACATTTCTCCCTCCGGTCAAACGATAGTAATTGTGCAATTGCACGAAGGGTGCGGATTATCGCGAGGCAGCCAGCGCGGCAGCATTGCAGGGAAGGTGCGTGTATAAATCACCGGGGCGTTTTTATTTATTTTGCTGCCTAATAAGTGTAGCGCGTATGACATTTTATCACCACTAAATAATAAAATGCGCTGTAATTCATTCTCGGGATCCACCGCGTCTGCTGCCGGGCCGCGTTTGGCGCGGCTCCAACTCGGTCGAAGCCCCCGACTTGACTTATATCTTGAGATATAAGCCGCTAAATGGGGCGGCACTCGAGGATCCTGCGTTTCGCGAGTGCGTCTCCAAGTGTGTTTGTCACACGTAATATTTCTCGCCAGGGGTTTCCTCAAACTTTAACAGCCAGTGGCGAGGCGTGAATGGCCGATTATCGATATTTCCCCCTTGGAAGCTTCGGTAAAGAATCGATTATTTAGGTGTTCGTTGCGAACGAACACTCTATTTATCGATCCTTTTTCGTAGGTTTGAATGACGGATCAATCGATGTATTGCAAAGCACGCCACGCCACGCCACGGTTAACAGCTCCTTTTCACACTATGCTGCTGAATTTTCATCCGACAGAATTTAGTATGGGGCCAATGTTCCCACGGATGAAAATCCAAAAATTAGCTCGTACAAAAATGCCGATTATCGATATTCCCCCCCTTGGAAGCTCTGCTAAAGACTCGATTTTTAATGTATGCGTTGTGAACACCCTATTTATCGATCCCTCTCCCTAGGTTTAAATGACAAATCAATCGATATATCACAAAATACTGTTTGCAGCACCTTTCCACACTATGCGCAGCTGAATTTTCATCCGACACAATTTCGTACGACCACTGTTCATACGGATGACAATCCAAGAATTAGCTCGTACAAAAATGCCGATTATCGATATTCCCTCCTTGGAAGTTTTGGTAAAGAATCGATTATTAAGGTTTTCGTTGCGGACACCTTATTTATCGATCCTTTTCCGTAGGTTTGAATGACAGATCAATCGATATATCGCGAAGCACTGTTAACAGATCCTATTCACACTATGCATCTGAATTTTCATCCGACAGAATTTAGTACGGCCAATGTTCCTACGGATGACAATCCAAGAATTAGTACGTTTAAATAGGCCTCCGAAGAGAGGATCGATAAAGAAAAAACCTCTGAAAAATTAAGACCAATAAGCATCTTACAGCCTTACAGGGAATACTCCCCCTCAAGAGCCTCACCACTTCACCCTTTATATTACTTCGTTGGCTGTTATGCAACATTCCGGGCTTGTTCGGGAAACGTTAGATGAACTTCTCGTAGCTTAGACAGTAGCGATTCTTGAACATTGGCAACACTGTTTTACCTCCATTTAAATGTATGTAAAATAATCGATTACAATCGATATCTTTGATGGATTTTAATGACCTCCTCAAACATGACACTATGGAGAGGACGTCCTCTTTTCGATTTATAGAGGAACTTCGAATCACAGAGGGAATGGAACGCCTTTTTCGAATTAAAGAGGAACCAAACTGCCTTAAACATTTTTGAATTACCAAGGGGATCAAAATACATTGATTTTTCCAAATTATAGAAAGTTTATCACAGGCATAAGCCCTTTTATTTTGAATTATCTAGGTTTTCGAATTTGAGAATTTCGAGCTATCGAGGGGCGACTGTACCTCATCCATGCCAATCCTGCTTCTTCTAAATATGTATGTATGTATAAAACCGCTTTTATAGCGCTCTCTGGCGCTTTGCGACTCGTAGCCGCCAAAGTCCCCTATCCTCCCAAAGCTTTTCAGGGAGTAGGCAAACCCTCATTTTCTTCTAAAACCCCCTGTCCTAACCCTTTCATTGGGCGTCCCCTTCGTCTTTTCCCAGGAAGAACCCAATCAAACAACTTTTTTGGCAGCCTTTCTTCTGTCATTCTATCGACATGGCCATACCAGACAAGCTGTTTGGTCATGACGTCGAATATGATAAAGAAACCTAAAAACCCTCTTCTAAATATACCGCCAGAAAACGCTACTATCCGATCAAACTGAAGCCGCAATCGATTTTTGCGAATTTAAAGCGAATCCTCCAGGACGTCTTGCAACGTGGTACAGTCGGACCTTTTGCTCAAGTTTCTCGTCGGCGATGATAGGTTCGCGGTTCTCGGTCGGCGTCGCGACGCCTCGCGTTGCGCCGGCGCTCCCCCGCAAAGGAAGAAGCGCGTAACCGCCGCGTTGAGGCCACGCGGAGATACGCGGTTTCTCCCTCGCGATCTCGTCACGGTGTGTTCGGCGGCGACCGGGGACCGCGCCGCGCCGGCACGACCCTCACTTAACCTGATAATTGACTTGTAAATCACGACTCGCCATAAATAACCCCCGCCTTGCATGAATCAACCCGCGACCGTGGAACTCGCCCCTCCGCCGCGTCAGCTGCTCGGCTAACTACCCCCCGATCCGGACCCGGGCCCTGGCCGACCGACCCCTGTCCTGTCGCCCGAGATCTAGGATTGCGGTTGTCCAATCCCGAGCCGGATAAACGATCCACTCATTGCCAGTCGGGAAAATTGGATTTTCTTGTCGTGATGGTCGGTGATCTGGAATCAATTCTGGGAAAGCTGAGGGCTGAATTCATAGTGGTTACCTAAATACAACCCCTTTCATACTTTAATGTCTGTGTTAATGGTTTCTTAAATTTGGGCTTTCAACTTTTAGTTGCGCACACACCCCTGGCACATACATATAAGTCGCTTTACAGCACTCCCTTGCGCTCTACGACTCCTAACCTCCACTGCTCTCTTTCAAACCACAAATCTTGGGGCATTTAGCACCTTAACATTTCCGCTTCAATCCCCTCCCACCAACCTTTCATTGGGCGCCCTCTGCGTCTTCTCCCAGGAGGAACCCAATCAAGGAACCCCTCAACCCCCTCTTTAGTATCAAGGTACCCCTTGGTACTACTTTGATTTAAATCGAAGAGTTCCATCTGTACGAGGTCTTTTCAATAAGAACCGGATTTTGGTGATAGCTAGCCCGCCGCACGTCCAAATCAAGCTTTCTTGGACTTTCCTGAAAAGTAATGACATACATATACGGGAGAAAACTACATTCCTAAATAAGACTTTCAAAAAGCTGTAAAAAACAATGCCTCTGAGCAAGAGGTTACATCTTGGCAGAAATTTCTAAAAAATTGCGGAACACTCGAAAGGTCGCCTTACTGGCTTACTTAATGTTCACACGGCGCACATTGGATCGAGTCAATGAGAGAGGTCGGACAAAATTTGCAAACCTTAAAAGCTTATTATTCCGTTTATACAAAACTTTGAGATTTTAAAAGTAGTTGCATTGGTTTTCTCAAAAAATTTGTCTGTCAGAGGCACCCCGTGAAAGTCAGAATTTGACATATTAAACATCAAAATTTGCAGTTTTAGTTAAAAATTTCATGTCCGACCTCTCCGGTTGTCTCGATCCACTGTGCGGCTTTCTTCCTCAACACGGCAGGATTGTCGTTCGAGCGTGGATTTCAAACTGACTCGAAAGTCAATTAGCGGGATGACCGTTGAAATTGATAGACACAGTTTTAGACAGAGCAGACAAAAGGGATCCTGTTGGTGGAAATGGGTGGTTGCAATGGACATGGGAGGTAGGTAATAGACTAACTAACAGTAACCCACGAGAGACTCTACAGTCTACAGTTAGTCCATTATTTACCCCTTGGTCTACAAGAACCACCCATTTCAGCCATTAGGATCGCTCCATACTCCCTATGTCTGATTTGGACTATTTCTGTGAAACGGAACTAAGCTCCATCGGGAAAGGAAGGGAGAGGGGGGTTTGGATTGGCAGCGGAATCTGGCATCGGGCTTGTTCCGTCCTATACTCGCAATGGTTTTCCATGGCGCTTAGTTCCGTTTTGACAGAACGCGCTATCCGGCATTCTAATTTCCTCAAAAAGAACTCAAATTGGCGCTCAGTTCTGTTTGACAGAAATACTCCCGTTTGTCTATCGCTTTGTCTACCAATTTCAAAAATCTGCCCTTATTTTGTATCGCAACCAGGTTCCCGGCACTCAAAATAGCCAACACTGTGTCAAAATTGACAGGAGTCAAAAGTTGGGCATTTTCCTCGAATGATGGATTCCCTGGGCGCTTCAACGTCATGACTGACGTCACCGGGGTGAATGACGCCCGGAATTGGAGCGTCTACGTGAGCCGCATAGTCCCGAAGCCGAATCGACGTGCGGCCGCGTGGGGAGGGGGGGGGGGGGGGGGAGACGCGTGATTCATCAAACAGGAAAATTGAAAGAAGCGGCCCGGTGGATGATTGATTGCGGCGCGCGTTTGGTTTTTGGTAAGCAAGCCGTGAAGGAATCGTTTCGCGGCTTGGCTGACACAAGGGCGTAACTACACGTTGAGCTGAGCCCGGAGAAGCATTGAGTTATATGGAGGATAGGGTTCATTGCGGAGTGTAGTTACGCCCTTTTGTCAGAGGGGTGACGATTTCACGGCTCCGTCGCGCGTCGCGACGTCGAGCGGCCCGGAAGTTGGAGCGTCTCGGAGTTGACGCTTCCTTGCCAAAATCTCGCTCCTCCCCCACATGTTTACCTTTGAAAAGTATAAAATTTAGTTGAAATTCCACAGCAGCGGGCCGATTATTGAAACTGATAGACAAAGCTATAGACAAAGAAGACATAGGGAGTATAGAGCGATCCTATTGGTTGACATGGTTGGTTCTTATAGACTAAGGAAGAAAATGATGGACTAACTGTTGGGTCTTTGGTGGGTTGCAGTTAGTTAGTCCATTCTACCTCCTAAGTCCATTGCCACCACCCGCTTCCACCAATAGGATCCCTCCAAATCCCTTTTGTCGTCTTTGTCTATAGCTTTGTCTATTAGTTTCAATAATCGGCCTTCAGTGACTGTGGTGAAACCAGACATGGGTTACGTCAGGGCGTCTACAAGTCCGGGATTTCCGGAAAGTCCGGAAATAGTAGTGATTTTTTAAAGGCGGTCCAGAAATACTAGAAAAGCGCAGAAATTCCGGAAGAATGTCCGGAACATTTGTCATTTTTGTCGCAATTTGAGCGGGAAATTCAAAGTTTGATCCAACATTTGAAATTTTTCGCATTTCGTCGATTGGAGGTTCGGAAAAACTACTGAATTTTTCTGTTGAGGAGGCACTGAATTTCTTGGGCATGTACTGAAAAAGCACTGTAAAAGTACTGATTTGGCCAGCCTGTTTTAGTAAACATCCTGGTAATGTTCCTTAAAGCTCAAATTGGAAACACATTTATTTTCTTCTTCTCACAGCTATCGGCACGAAGTAATGATCGACTTACGAGAATCAACAATAACATCAAACTGATGTCATGTCAGCATTCAATGATAGGTCGTCGTGTTTTGAAGCGACGTTTGTGCGCCTTCATTTTGGTAGGGATGCAACGTGCATTCCTAAGAGCTGAATTAGTGGTATCATAGCCCCTTCGGAATTCGCTGCTCCGCATGTTACCTGTGTTGCTTCGTTCCCTTCGTTCAAAATCATGTTTCATTTCTGATTTTTCATTTTCTTCCTCTCCATCTTCTTCCTTCACTTCTTTCTTTTCTCTCCTTTCATGAATTATTTAAAACTGAAATAATTCACCTTCACTCTAATTCCGCATAATTTTATCACATAGTGTAACTCACATTTTGCATTTCACTCATATCAAGCGATTATTTCTTGAGGATAGGTAAAATCTTGAAAATGTGTGCGTGAAGCTACCCAAATTCTGACTGAGTGATAAACTTTCACTTTTGGAGCCCAGTTCCAGTGCACCTATAACATTAGAAAAACTGTCATCGACCCAGAAAGAGAATTAGAACCCCTTTTCATCTCTTATCCCTCAATAATGAAAGACACGAAATAGGCGGTCTTCCTTTAGGCAGTGCTAAGAATTCGAAATGAAAGAAAGCTTCTCCTATCTGTTCGGATCCTCCATTCCTCCTCACCGGAGGGCAAAAAAGATTCCAATTGTTTCAAAATCTCTGGTGATATATTCTTTTTTTAAAAGGAGACTAAACCATCTTAATCGCTTTAATTTTGTATAGAATATTCTTCTCATGGGAAGAAAAATCACCGATTTTTTCAAGAAACGACGCGACTTTTAATGGTTTTCCATGTAAAAAATAAATTGTGACGGTAAATCTCTGACGCCGCAAACCGATATCGATATATTTATGGACAATGTGTTTGTCAATTGTCCATTATGAACTCTCTAATACTTCGAAAATGAGCGGCATTAAGTATTTTTCTTGTTGGTCCATAGGTAGCTCTCACTAAGAAACTCATCAACTTATTCCATGAAGCTCAAAGCAAATTACCATGATAATTAATAATATTAAAAAAGAGGAGAAAATATGAGCTTGTTAATTTGATAAAAATTAAACTTTTACTTGGAAATAGATCACGCAGCGCATCCTAGTTGAACCTGTTTCAAAGTAAACTATTTTTGTCTCAAATCGTTAGTATGAATTTTCGGAAATAATAATGAAGCAAAATAGACAGATACACTATAAGAAACGCGAACCTCGGTTTGAAATAGACGGTATACTATATTTTATTCGTCAAATGAAAAATAAATACTTTACATTATTTCTTGAAAGCTTTCCTGATTTTTTTCTCCGTGTGAAGACTACTCCTTAAAAATCTCAAGCGATTTGAAGTAGTTTGTTGTGGAAGCGGAGATTTTGGCACACCTTTTACTAGAAACGCCGTTTTACGGTTTTGCCGTAGATTTTGCATTTCAAAACCTTGTTTTAAACCCGGTTTATCGTTTTAATATAAACACTGGCTCATGCTCTCAAAATGGATGTAAAACAATCGATGTTCAAGAATGAAACTACTTTAACCTATTTTTTTATGAAGGAGTTAAATGGAAAAGAGGAATGGCGAGGCGTGAATGATCGTTTATCGATATTTCCCTATTTGAAGCTATTATAAAAAATCGATATTTAAGGTGTCCGTTGCGAATAGCTTGTTTACACGGAGAAAAAAACTTCGTGCATGGGACCCGAAGTTGAGGTCATGGATCTCTGAAGTTTTCTGATCACGCATCCGAAAACTTGAGGTCGAGCTGCCGAAGATTGGGTTAGACATCGAGGCACTTCGGTATGTACCGGAGTACTTCAGATGTATGACCCGAACCCTTCGGTATATATCGAAGTACTTCAGATGTCTGACTCGAACTTTGGCAGCTCGACCTCAAGTTTTTAGATACGTGATCTGAAAACTTCAGAGATCCATATGACCTCAACTTCGGGTCCCACGTACGAAGTTTTTTACTCCATGTATCAAGCCTATCCCATTGGTTTAAATGTCTGATTAATCGATATATCGCAAAGCTCGCTCCGCCACTGGAAAAACGGTGTTGTCAATTTGCATGTGTTGCCACTGTTTGTCCATACATGCGTTTGGTTCTTCTCAAGGTGTCAAACTGGCATCATTGATAAGCAAATGAGAATGTGGAGTGGGGGGGGGGGGGGGGGTCGAGTAGAGCAGTATGACACGCTCCTCCGAGGGTTGACTGCACTTGACTGGGTCCGACATCTCCTCCTCCCCGCCTCTCGTCAACACCTAGTGCCTCGCTCTCACCTTCTCACGCCGTGATCGCGATCGTCAGACCACCCGCATGACAGCTCGCCGCGGCTCCAAAAATATGCAGCGGCAATTTCCACGACCCGGGCGTGTCCAGCGCCGTCAGATTGTAGATCGAAATGCCCAGAAGCCACGTACAAAAAGTGATTTTTTGGGAGAAACGACAGAGTGGGCATTGAACCGCATCCAACTCATCCAGTCGCTTAGTGCCTGTCAACTGTTGTCAATTGTCAGATTCTGAAATTGACTCCGATGTATTCTGGAATTTGTGGGGAAGGGCTTTCATTCTATTTCAGAGTGCCTACTGTACGGAAAAAGTACGGATTTCGGAAGGTCGGTGCGGAGGTACGGAAAAGGTACGGAAATGTGAGATTTTTGTGATCAACTCTAGAAAGTCGTCTTAGCCGTATGCGATATCCCAACACAATCAAATAATCAACATCCCGGTGCGAGTCCCCGTGTTTTTCGGTTTTTTCCTTCACCATTCTATCAATACACTTTTCTAATACAAAAATTGTTAGAAATGCGTGTGAGGTAAGGAAAAAACGAGGATTGGGTAAGAAAAAAGCAAGCGTTTTTGAGAATCGGCAAAAAAAGGAACTTTCGGGAAAATAAGGGCAAAGCAGGGAATATGAATGGCAGTGTACCAGTAGACATCCTGTATTCCAAGGAAGAACCCAATTGGGTGATCTCTACCACGCGCTAACTGCCAGCTGTATAAAGGAATGTTGTGTAAAATCGCAAGTGAAATTGAACTAAATGAAATTGAAATATTTAAAAAGAAGGCATTTATTTTCAATGAACGAATCTGCTTTAGATCGCAAGGAAGACTATACTTTACTAACTTTTATGTGTTCTTATGTTTCAGGTGAGTACAATCAGTAACACAAAACACTTCTTCTTTGTCTTTACCAACAATTGGTAAGACTTCCTTTTGATGATTGCCCTTTTTTATGAATCTTTTGTTGAAAATCTATTTGTTACTTTTCCATCGTGGATACGCAATACGATGCACGTTCATCGCGCAACCTCTCTGAGAAAAAACCATGCTTCAAAAAATAACCGTATTGATGGTGTTCTATTCGGAGTTTCAAATAGCCATAACCAATAAGAGTAGTATTTTATACAATTAAGTGAAATTTTATTAACGCAGTGATTCAATAAACAACGTCATTATAAATTGATTGTGAGTTTGTGTAGAGCATCACGAATTTGGTAATTTTTATCATAGTTCTTTTTCATGCTGCATTATGACGCTCTCTATTCCTCATGCGTCTTAACGCAAAGCCACCCCCCTTCCGTTCTTGAAACGCGTTACGAGAGTTTACCTAGCACAACCCTCAGCTCCTTTTTAGAAAATGGAGTTTTTCCGCTCGAGAAAGCACTGTGTTTTGTGCTGAAGAAAATCAGAGCGCCCGCAAGTTTGTGTGTATGCCACAATCACATCCCGAGAACACGAATAGTTGCCCAGGTACCCTTGACACAACCTACCGGCGGAAAATTCAATGTTCCCGGAGCAATTATGCCGTTCTAAAGGAAAACGCCGTATGAGCATTCAAATGTTGCCAAATCTCCTCTCACAAAATATTTATTTTTGAAGAAAGTTACACGGAGAAAAAACTTCGTGCGTGGGACCCGAAGTTGAGGTCATATGGATCTCTGAAGTTTTTGGATCACGTATCTAAAAACTTGAGGTCCAGCTGCCAAAGTTTGGGCGAGACATCTGAAGTACTTTGATATATACCGCAGAGTTCGGGTCACACATCTGAAGTACTCTGGCACATACCGAAGTGCCTCGATGTCTGACCCGAACTTCGGCAGTTCGACCTCAAGTTTTCGGATGCGTGATCAGAGAACTTCAGAGATCCATATGACCTCAACTTCTGGTCCCATACACGAAGTTATTTTCTTGGTGTAGGAATATTGTTCCTCGGATTGTTGAAGTCAAAATACGAACGAAATCCTCTGAAAAATCGAAAGAGGAATATCCTTAGATTTTTTCAGATCGGCAAAATTTCACGTAAAATAAAATCTTGAAATCTCATGTTAAATATTTCATGAAATTTCAGGAATTTATGAAAGATATTGAAAAACACCCGTTCCTTTTTCATGTTTCGCAAAATGTAAAAATTATGGTTTTTTTATATTTTTGGGTGTTTGAGTGCAGGTTGCATGCTCTAGCCCCTGAAAAATATGAAATATTTCACAGCCTCGTGAAATTTCATGAAATATTTGTGTGAAATTTCCAATCTTTCATTTCTTTCTTACGTTTCATGCTGCCCTGGATTTTCCTGAAAATTCGCGATTGGTCGGAGGAAAGTTGGAAACACCTGATCGCGCATACGGCGTTCTTCCTTCGCACGGCAGAATAGCTATACTAACACAATGAGGCGGACGCGGCAACATTCATCAGGTTCAGATAATATTCATTTTTGTGGGGAGTTACGAATATTGTTCCTTGAAATTTTTGGATTGTTCCGATCAAATTACGAACAAAATCCTCTGAAAAATCGGAATAGGAATACCCAAAGATTTTCCTGGAAATTCGCGATTGTTAGGAGAAATTTAGGAACACCTAATGGCGCATACGACGTAGAAGATAGTAGAAATCAAAATACGAACAAATCCCTCTGAAAAATCGAAAGAATAATATCCAAAGATTTTCATGAAAATTCGCGATTTGTCGGAGGGCATTAGTATCCATCAAAGATTTTCCTGAAAATTCGCGATTTGTCGGGAGAAATTTGGCAACGCCAGATGGCGCATACGGCGTTGTTCCTTAGGACGACAGAACAGCCATGCTAACGCGGGGAGGCGGAGGCGGAAACATTCATCAGGTTCGGGGGACGATAACGGAATAATCGAGGAGGCGGATTGAAAGATTCTCGTTAAAGGCGCGCGCCTCGCGGAGCCTGAGCGGCCAAGATTTAGAGGCCAAGTCGGAGCCAAAGCCCGGAGCCGGGAGCGGCGACATCAGATACAAATCGCTCCGAGCAGAGGTCGAGCGAGGAATCGATCATAAATTCCGCTCAAATTGGTGGCTCGTCGACAAGTGGAGATGCAGCGCGAGAATGCGCCCGGCCCGAGCACCACCCTGTTGTCGATTCAAACAGGGGCTCCAGTACCATCCCTTTGCGTGGGAAACAAATTCAGGATGATCCAGGGTTAAACGGCCAGACTGCAGGAGCGTGTTCTATGGGTCAAAATAAGAATTTTTTGTTGTATAAAGTTTTTCCAATAGGTGTCCCCAGTCGGAGCTACGGCCCTTCAAAGTTTCGAAAAGTAAATCTTTTTCCTGAATTTTGGCAACGGTTGTGAACCAAATCTCATGAATAGTTTTACTATCGTGTACTTTTATGTCCTGAATTCATTAACGAACTGAAAAAATCGAAATATCAATTTAAAGAGGGGATTTGGGGGTGTTTCAGCTCCTGCAGTCCGGCCGTTTAACCCTGAATCACCCTTTATTTGCGGAATAATCGGTATTTCACACCAAATATTCTCGAGAAAATTTTTAGAAAATGCTTTGACAAGGTTTTTAGGCGAAATTATATCAATTAAGAGAGCTATTCTCACATGTCAGCAGCATCCCTGTGCAAATTTTTGCGAAATATGTGCGGTATTTAATACAAAATAATATTCTTGAGAAAATTAAGTACACAATTTTTTGCCTCGCAAAATTTTACTCGTAAATTGAAATCATATCAAGAAATTTCCACTCAATAAGAGGTAATTCATTCAAAACTTGACTAACAACACTAAATTTTGTCTGTTGAGATGCATGTAGAATCGGTATTTTTAAAGGTAGAGTTTCAACCTATAGAATCGATTATTTATGATAATGGAAAGAGATAAGGAAAAAACGTTACCAGCTTTTAAGAATCCTCTTTGCCTATACATCGTAAAAATATCCATAATAACCCATATCCTCTAAAGTTTAGTATTGCAACAGTCATATCTGGCGTCACTGGATAGTTTAGGCGAAGCGTCTAAGGCAGCATTGACACTGGCGCGCTATTCAATTAAAAACACCCGTTCCGTGCTACCATTCTATCAACCTGATTAAAAGTTAAGTGATCGTAAATATACCGGTGTCAGGAAGACTTGCAGAGTAGTGAACATACCTTATTGCCAGATTCAAAGAGCATGCAGACCTGTCATCAGGGTTGGTTCGCGATTTACTATCCGATCAGACTTATTTCATTTTTTATGGAAAAAAGTTACCTTTTTTCCCCCCTGATTTCCCGGTCTTTCCGTGGTTCTTCCACAAAAAACCAACATGAACCCTGATAAAAATTAACACCTAAGAGATTAGTTATGTTTTAGGTACGAAACTAGCAGTTTCATTCAAAAATCGGTGTGAAAACCCAATGAGCTCATTGCCGGATGGTGCATCGTGCTTCAAGCAAGACGTATTTTTGCTAAACGGAACGATTGACCAGTGGGGAAGATGGGGTGTGCTCCAGAAAGCTGCTTTAAAAACAATGTAAAAGTGAGCGTGATGCCCTTTGGGGAAATGTAAAAGCGGAATTTTACATTCTACCAAACAGAACTGATTATAAGTGCCAAACTATGAGACACTCATGAGCCGTGGGTATGGCAAAAGAGCGACGTGAACTTGGCTCATGAGTTAAAGAGCACTCCCGCACTCATGTGCGTCCCCGTTGTCGCGTCGTCGCTGACGCTGACGTCACTGGCGCTTTTTGACTCCCATTCATTCCTGCAAGCCTGAACTAACGACCACACCCCTTCTCTTCCACCTGTCTCTGGTACCGTTTATCAAAAATACGTCCAAATATCAACATCTGGGTTAAGTTTTTTCAAATATAAAATACAATTTGCTCCTAAAATAACCATACCAAGTAGACTCAGGCTGGGGTGTCCCGAATTGTGGAGTTTGACCAATAATCCGGAACGTTTCGAATGTTTTCGCCATTTAAAGCATGAAAGAACGATTCAAAGCATTCCTCAAATCATTTTAATATCCGCTGTGGCTGTATCATATGTGGCTGTGTTCATTTTATCACGGCATGACTAAAAACAATGCTGATATTATCATTTTTTTCAGCCTCTGCTCCCTCTCAGTCCACGCTTGTAGAGCTAAAAAATTGACGCTAAAATGTAACTCTCAGATAATTAATAAACATAAATGCACATTACAGACCAGCTGAAAAAACCACTGTCACCAATTATTATACCGATGGTTTAAAATTTAGATCACGCTACATGCATTCAACACCATCAACCGAGAATTATGTTGACTTTCCTGAAATAAACTCGGTACAAAATTTTATTTTCTGACGAAATATTTCACTCGAATATCATTTCTAAGCGCGCCTGAATATTAGTTTTTATGCAACCTCAAATGGGTAATGAAAAAAGATGCAAACCTAAAAATTGGCAACAAACCAAATATTTGTTACGTCATTCGAAACGAGGACGAATAACTATCGATCAACGAATATTTTTGTTCACAAAAAAACTGAAAATTAAATAAAAAACGGGAAAAAATCGTGAAAGAAAGTACAGAATAGTCCAAAGGAGGAGTGGGGTGGAGGGGGGGGGGGGTCTGCATGTTTTGAACAGACCATCAGATCGGAACAATAAAACCCTCTGCGGACACACTCCCTGCCAACATTCAGTAGCGAGCCAGCTCTTGTGATGTAAGCTGCTTGTGGAGGCGTTGGTGTTGAGGGGTAGGGGGGTTCGTATCTTGGGGGCGGCGCAAAATGCAATTGAAACTGACTAATAGAGCTGAAGGCAAGTAAATTAGGAGGCAACACACAATTATATGTAGATCACATACGAATAACCACACAGAGGAACAGCGAGTTTATAGCGAAACAAATCCCCTCTTCCCCTTGGAACCCCCCTCCACCCACTTGGCTCTAATCATCCTGAGTTTTTATTCTATGCCTCTATTAAACAGATGAAAAGATAAATGATGTCCCTGATTTTTTTACAGGAACACTTCTTTTCTCTCTCGCGCTCTCGGCTGTCATAGTTCCATAACAAAACTGCACTGGTCGAGTTTTTATCATGAGTTTTAATTAGCAGATTTATACGAATTTTTTCCTGCATGCTCTGATCCATCTTAGGGGGTAGTGGAAGGAATAAGAGGGTATATGTTACTTCAACTAATGTAATGTATAGTCGAGTTCATTACAATAAAGCTGTCAAGACTACGAGGGAGATTCCTTTATGGACGTATTTCTGCCAAACGGAACTATCTGTATTATGACATGAGCCCTATTATGGGTCTCAATTATTTTTATATCCACCCACAATATAATTTATAATGGGTCTCAATATTCTTATGGGTCTCAAGGCCCATGTCTTAATGCACATAGTTCCGTTTGGCAGAAATACGTCCATATTATACAGGTGATAAAATTACTGGGAGCTTTAATCGCAATCAGACGCATAGTTTTCAAGAAAAGTTTACATTTTCTTTTGCACCGATGGAATTTCAAATGGTGTTTGTAACATGACGGAAATAATTAGGAATTAAGTATTTCCACATGAAAAAGAACTGAAATACCGAAGCGAGAGGATTATTACGCCTGACAAAATTTTGCACGTTAGGACCCGGATAAAGTTTGACAATAGTGGAGGACCACCAGTCCGCTTGCCAAGAAAACGAGGAGAACATCTAGAAGCTGTCGGAACTCTCGACAGATCTGCAAATGATCACTCTTGCTCCATTCGTCGAAAAGCTGCTCGCGCCGGGCGCTGGAAAGCTCGAGCTCCGGGCGGGTACAGAGTATGCAATATATTGTCGCTCCGCTAACGTAAGGGACGTTATCTAGAGATGAGTTGATTCGTCCGTATAGCTCCTCGCTTCCTAAGGCTCGTTTGGAAATAAAGTTACGCCTTTACGAGGGTGCGTTCGAGGGGTGACGCTATGGATATTCGAGCCGAGATAGTACTCCCAATTTCGTTCGAAGGCCCGTCGAACGGATGAGCAGCTGCAGTGGCGTGTCGTGAATTACGATATATCGGTTGTTATGCTATTTAAACCAATGGAAAAGGATCGATAAATAGGGTGTTCGCAGCGAACACCTTGATAATCGATTCTTTACTATCGGTTTAAATGGCATAACAATCGATGTATCGCAATTCACGCCACGCCACTGAGCAGCTGCCGGCGAAGCAGGTGCTCTCCACTACTGCCGTGATAGTGAAGAGAGCAGTAAGTGCATCTCTGCATGAGCCATGATTAGTACATGCTTTTATGCGTTTCGAGGTTCGTCCCAGCATGAACTTACTGCTCTTTTCGCTATCACGGCAGACTAGCGCGAATCCGCCCTCGCTGAACTCGCGAATGCGTTTGAGCTGTCAACGAGGCTCGGCGTTCTATCCGAGTGTGAACTTGAGTTTCTTACGGACTCCCCGGCTCCAAGTCCTAACGTACCTTTGTATTGCTAGAGAACCTTCTAGTGACATCGAAGAGAGCAGATTTATCTACTCACGTAGAGTTCGATAAAGCTGTAATGTCCATTCGTAGTGATTTAATACATACGCGCTTCTATTTTTCTGCGTGTGGGTTAAGAACGACATTTTGACGAAATTACGGCAAAAGGGTTTTTTTTTTTTTTGATTTTAACTTCTTCAAATACCATACAAGTGGTAATCTTGCGCTTCTACTGAGAGCCCCGCCCCCTCCGTCCCTACTATGTATGCACCAGCCCCCGAGAACCGTTCTTTGAGACCATCAAACTCGGGTCGCCTAGCCGGGAATCGAACCCGGGGCCTCCTGATTATAGAGCCAGGGCTACAACCACTACATTACAGGAGGCCAAGTTGTCAAGACAACTTTAAAAAAAAAAAAAAAGATACATACACGTCAATTCTTCTCCTTCCGGTCAAAGTATTGCAAGTGTCATGCGATGTTTCAAAATTTCCACCCATATTTTATTTTTCTACAGAGGAATTATTGGTTGAATCTGTTTGAACCTTTCGCTGAATTTTATCGGCAGCACAAAGAAAATGATTTTTCTTTACCTATGCAGTACCTATGTTGTGAAATAGTTGTTTGAGGCGCCATGGCACGGCGCGTGGCGCGGCGGGTGCTGCCCGCGCGGAACGCGCACTGGTGCCTACAAACCTAAGTGGATACTTCACGCATTGCGCAATGCGTGAAGTATTCACTTAGGTTTGTAGGCGCCCTTGCGCAATTGCGCAATGCGTGAAGTATCCACTTAGGTTTGTAGGCGCCAGTGCGCGCTCCGCGCTGGCATCACCCGCCGCGCCGCGCCGAGCCATGGCGCCTCAAACAACTATTTCATAACACGACGTTAACTACGGGGAAAAACAGGTGCGCGGACAAAAAAATCCTTGATGAAATGTCCTATGACCAACGCTCTTTTTGCGAATCAGCTTCGAGATTCTTGTTAAATGAACAGCGGTTACGATAACTTCCAGATTTTCTTGGATAGTATTATTTTGATCACAGATGACAGTTATATCCTGAATCCTATGCATACATTAAACTCAAAACCGTAAAAATAGTGGCACGTAATTCGGAAGATTTATCAAATATTTGCAAACTCAAAATATCATTCCTAAATGTCGTCATTTTATTACAACAGAAAATGTGCCACATGTCCCATGATTTTAATACCTCCCATTAATTCCCCGTCCCTGAAATAGCATTGTAATATAGACTAAGTAATTATTATTATAATGTAAGTAATCTAATTCCTGTGAAGGAGATAGTTTAAATAAAGCAAAAAAAGGAGAAACAAGTAAGTTTCTCGGTTTAGTACAGTAAATATATGAAAACGGATCATGAGGAATCGGCAATTGTGTTTTTACGAGAGGGCGATGTAGCACGCGGCGTGACGACTTCGTGACTTGTCCTTTGTCATTGATACTGCCGCGGCAAGTGACGTCATTCGCACCCCCATTCCAGGAATGCGCGGTCCAAAGTACGAATTAAAACCTGAGCGCGGTCCGTTGATACCAACTTCCCAGTGAGATTCACGTCCGTGCGAGGAATTTTAAACTCGGTCGAATCCTCGTAGCAAGCCTCACCTTGATGCAGTTCGACTTAGAAACGCGCTTTGACACAATATATCGTCACCTTTCGGCCAAAGTATCACATGCGACGTTTACAAATTTCTTCCGCCATTTTATTTTTAACAGAGAAATTGTTCGACAAAGCTGTCCGAAAATTTTTCCGAATTTTCTTTGGCTGCCGATAAAATTCAGTGAAATTTCCAAACAGATTTACCCGACAATTTTTCCCACAGGAATTTTTATGCATAAATTTAGTCACTTTTTTCTCTGATGGAATTCAAAAATTCCACTAAATGTTATTAAATATGGAAGTGGACTGCTGCTCTCTCTTTGTGTCGTAGTGTCTTGATTTATTTTGCGAGGAAAGCTCTGTATTCTTAAAGAATGCCTGTCATTCTTAATATGTCGGAGCATCTTCAATTTCGTATGACACTGTGCAGCACCTCTGTTGTGAAACAGTTGTTTGTGTTTGAGGCGCCATGGCACGGCGCGGCGGGTGCTGCCAGCGCGGAGCGCGCACTGGCGCCTACAAACCTAAGTGGATACTTCACGCATTGGGCAATGCGTGAGGTATCCACTTAGGTTTGTAGGCACCAATGCGCGGTTCCTGTAGCACTTCGCTCCGCTCTGTTGGTCTCTGTCTGTCGGATCTCAAATATTTGAATTTGCAGGGCCAGCGTTTTTCAACTCTTGATTTTGAAATGTTTGCACACTCTGCACTGTAACGTTCACTCTAAAGAGGAATACAACGCATTCTCAGAACGAACTTTCGAGCGTCTCCAACTCAAACTCGGAGTGAACATAATATAAAATTTTCAAGTTAGCATGTCTTTAATATACTCACTCGTTGTCACACAGATAGCAGATACAAGCGTCAACTAACAAGTTTATCTTGAACATTCGCCCTCGAAATTAAACAAGCCGAGTGTTGGTTATTTTACCGAGTTGTGTCGCTGTTGTGTTTTATTTTGCTTCCATTTCTTTTTAGAGGAAGCTTTCGAAGTTGTGAGCTAAAATGCACCCGGCTAATTTTGTGAGTGACCGGACAAAGGAGGAAAGCTTAATTAGTTTTAATTCCCTCTAAGATTACTCTCAGCAGGCGACTGCCCAAATGCTATTTCCTGGAGACCTCGTAAGGATTAAGCAGTGGAGCTCAAGACAATTTAACCTGTAAAGCAGACTCTAAGTGAACTTGACCCGACAAGCCAAGCTGGAGTTTTTCTCCCTCAGCTTTTCTGACGGAATAAAACTTAGTATCGTCTCATGTTAATGGTGAAATCGCTTTCGGCTTGTGAACTCCTGGCGAGTGTATCAAGAGCATTAGAATGGAGGTGTTGCAAGTGTGAGGAATTTGCGATTTGACAATTGATTCTCATGTAAAAGTTCGCGAGAAACACGATGGTGCCACTAGTTTTTTCCTGAAATCAACTCCAAAGCTCAAACAAAACTCTCAAGTTGAGGCCAAAATGGAGGGAATATCCCGCCACGCTATCCTGAGAGTCCACCTCTACATCAAGACAAACTCTATGCAAAGAAAGAGAGCAAAAACATTGACAGGGCTGCTTTTTATTTGGAGACTCCAAAACTGAAAACACGGCAACCCTGCTAATGTATTAGCTCCCTATCTTTGCATGGAGAGTTTGTCTTGATGTAGAGGTGGACTCTCAGGATATCGTGGGTTATCCCCTCCATTTTGGCCTCAACTTGAGAGCTTTTTTTGAGCTTGGGAGTTAATTTCAGAGAAAACCAGTGGCACCATCGTGTTTTTCGCGAACTTTTACGTAAGAAACAATAGTCAAATCGCAAATTCCTCACACATGTAACATCTCCATTGTAAGGAAAATGATCAAATGCACAATAGTAACGACCGAAGTCTGCTCTTCCTGTGCTCTCGATAAGGCTCATGTCAAAGCCTAATTGCCTTGTCTGAACACAGCTACAGCCCAGCCCACACTTCATCCTAGCATCGACCCCTTTGCAACAGGAATCAAAACCTTGTTAACCGGCCAACGCAGCAAACTAGGATCAATAATGCTCTAAATCGTAGGTACGTGCGTCAAGCTAAAAGGGGGCTGCCTTGTAGGCTGCGTTTGCGGAACAATCAAAGCCCAAACCAACCCATAATGAAGCGCTATCAATTCCACGGCACGTATACCAGCAGATGGGTCTCTAATACTTATTCGTGCATCGCAAGTTTTCGCGAAAATTCATATAATTTTCGTCTCACCGGCCCAAATATCATATTTTCATATGAACCAAATTGGGAGTGAATAAATTCGTAGAATCGTACAGTAGTGCTGGATCCACATCGTTTTACAAACTTTGTTTACTCTAATTGAAATTTGTGGAATTTTTGGCTTTGATTTCGCAGCATAAAATAGTGTGGACCAAGCACTATTTTACCATCTTATCACGTACAGTTTCAGGCTAAATTTCTTAGCGTTTTTGTTTTCCTTCTTGTCAACATAACCTGATTAAAAATCGGTGTTTAGGTATTCAATTATTAAGGTATTCCTCAAGGGCCACCGCCCGATTCCCTCCCAGCTGTAAGAAAATGAAGACAAATCGGTAACGATTATAAATGAGAGTTAAAAAAGACATCACCTAGCAAAAAGGTGATGGTTTGATGATGTGCGTGTTGAAATGACCTAGAGGTGTAAAGAGCCCCGCGTTGATTTGAAAATTTGTGGAACTTAGCAATTTGAAGTCCGTGTCAAAATTGTTGAAACGTAAAAATAGATTAGTGATTGTGATAGCCTAACCTTCACTGGAAAAAAAACGCATTGTATCTAGAGTCCAGACTCTTGAAAACACTGACAAGAAAAAATACTCTTGATTCAATCAGATTTAAGCTTAAATCAAAAGGAAATCTCGCTCAAATTAAGAGGCTTGGTTCTTGATTTAAGCTTAAATCCGATTGAATCAAGAGTATTTTTTCTTGTCGATGTTTTTAAGAGTCTGGACTCTAGATGCAATGTGTTTTTTTCCAGTGTTATGCTAATAGAAGTGATTTAATTGGATTGCATTTTGCAAAAAGGAACCACTGGCATTGCAATATTGCTAAGACTGTGCAACTTCTTTTGTCTTGGAGGAAAAACCCGATTATCCCTTAATAGTGTCTATTTTACTCGCTAACAACTGTAAATTTAAGACAAAAATTAACATCTAAATTTCATAGTTTTTCACAATTTTCGCAATTTTATTGCAAAGGATGAAGTTGCACAATCTTAACATCATTGCAATGCTAGTGGTTCCTTTTTGCAAAATGCAATCCAATTATGGAAATGTCATATCTATACCCTGTTCCGAGAAAAGCTCCCCCCCCCATTTGTCTATTGAACGATCGCTCCATGGTGGGTACGATTTCATAGGCCACCACAAATCTGAAATCAACGTATTGTTGAAAGCAGCAGTTTGGGGTCGTGGTAGGATCATTTTCCAATTGCGCAAGTGGCATCTCGCGAAGTATAGATGTTTGGCATCCGCGCCGATGATTCTAATTATCTTCATCTATCTTCATCATAATGGGCTGCAAGCTAAACAACAAGGTTTGCACATCAACTCCGATGGGACCGTGGGCCCCCGCGCCGATTGCCGCTTCTCCCCCGCGACTCGCGTGGGCGTGGGTTCCGGCGAAAAAATCACGACTCCAGCGACATCTGGCGAGCGTGCGGGACATCGCGGGAATTGACAGGAGTCCCTCCTCGTTCACGTCAATCCCCTGCTTTATTAATGCGGATTTAATCCTGTCCGCGGCCTAAATCGATTGCCCACTCCCGGTAGCATAGGCGTCCGTTCACCTCACCCGCTCTGACTATTTTTTAGGCTAATTAGATGAAATAGACGAATGCAACGGTTTGGAAGCATTGCCATGAATGTTGATCTTGGTGAATGAAGGGCTTTCAATGGGCCTGTTGCAAACTTTTTGTGCGCTAGGCATTTAACCAAATGCCTGATTTGACTATTTGCCTGCGACACATACAATTTTCAGGCTCAGCAATAGCTCTGCAAGGCTCACTTTATATTAGTTGGATTACATTTTGCAATAAGGAACCGCTATCTCTGGCTCTCTCCTAAAAGCACATATCTACATAGAGACACCAATGGCATATATGTTGTTTCTAGAATGGGCCAGAAATAGTGGTTCCTTATTGCAAAATGTAATCCAGTTCTTCTTTCCATTTTTATGCATCATTGAAACATGGTTGGGAAGAAAATTTACGACGCAAACGTATCCGAGTAAATCATTCTTTGATGAAAAACTACTTGAAGCTCAATAGAACCGAGAACTGTCACAAGAAGGTAACCACTAACTAGTAGTGCGCACCTAAGTTAAATTTAAATCTAACTGAAATTTATCATGGACACAGCACCGATATATCTGCAGCTTGGCCAGAGCTTCCGTGAAAAATCATCCGTTGGAAAATGGGCAGGGAATGTCGGTATGAATGTCCGCTAGCCGAATTCGATCGCCATATCGCCCGGAAAAACCGCAGTAGACAATGTATAATGGACGAGTTCTATCACGCTGTCTGAAAACGCCGCGCGTGTCCGGGCGAAATTAAAATTGATGTGTTCGCCGGCCCCAAAGCCCACCTCACGTGGGAAATTTAAATATCTGTCTTGCGGGTGGCCTACATGCAGGCGCCCCGCGAGACCGGAAGGATATTAAAAACCGGGAGCGAGCGTGTATTACGTATCTATTAGTGCATTAAGCGGGCTGCGTCGGACTATTAGTCGCTCGCAGTCGGCGATGAGTGATGTTGCAAGGTGCGCAGTGGAAAAACTCCGCCTCGCCCGGGAAATTCCTCATTTAAACTCAGCAGATCCTGTAAAATAATGAAATAATTCTTGTGGTTGACTACCATTTTTGGTTAAGTTCAATGAACGACTGGGAATTATTCCTGCATAGCATCCACAAGAAGTTAAATACACCGAGAAAAAAGTGAAGTTGATTTAACAATCTTGCACCGAAAAAAAAACACATTGGATCTAGAGTCCAGACTCTTAAAAACATCGACAAGAAAAAATACTCTTGCTTCAATATGATTTAAGCTTAAATCAAGAAACAATCCTCTTAATTTGAGCGGATTTCCTTTTGATTTAAGCTTAAATCTAATAGAATCAAGAGCCCTTTTTCTTGTCAATGTTTTCAAGAGTCTGGACTCTGGACCCAATGTGCTTTTTTTCCAGTGTAATATAAAAATAGTGTGTGAGAACTCATAAAATACTGAATTGCCTGCCACAGCAGTTAGTTTTATATCTTGGCATTGCTAAAGTAACTGCTTTAGCGGATACCTGAGCATTTTATAAGTTCTCGCACACTTCTCTTAGGTACATCCAGAATGTCAAATCTACTTCACCTTTTTTTCGGTGTAAAGAACGGCTGTAGCTACAAAGGGGGAAACAATATCAGCGAATCCGCTGAAAAGAAGGAGGCTTGAATCCCACTTACTCATAGCAAGTTGAATCAACCAAAAATTTCATTAGTTTCAATCCAAATCGTGGTGGGCACATTGACAACGTCGGGTTGATTCAATACAACATGTTGTGTCGAACAGTCTTGCTCGGCACCAACATTGTATCAAATCAACACAAAATTCTGTCAGATCAACGCAAATTGGACCGCGTTTATCAGAAAGGAACGAACCTACATTAAGTTAAACTGGGTAAAGGAGGTTTGAAGTTTTATCCCTGCATGAGGCTCAATGTAGAAAACAAACTTCAACCCCTCTTTATACAAACTAATTTCTGTTTTTCGACTCTCACTTTTTGGCAGGAGAAAATTAACGGCTAGGGGAACTCGAAAACAAGCGGGAAAGCTCTAATACGTAGGTATTAGAGAAGCGCTCAGCGGTGAGCGCAATTTTAATGAGTCCCAGATTTAATTTACTACCTATTAACTGAGTATGTTAAAATTTGCAATAATTAAAACATCTAAAATTGTGCTTCCTCCCCCACCCCCCGAAAAAAAATCCAAGATCCATAAGAAAAATAATGATCCATTACTTAAGTACCGAAATATTAATACATAAAAAAACCTCGATTTCTCATAAAAACAGAGAAAACTATTACGGCTCCAAAAAAATAACTTTTCTAGATCATTTGAAGAAAATGTATCAAAGATGAACGTATCACTTAACGAGGCCAAATTAATTGTTTTAATGATGCCCTAATTGGACACGTAAAAAATATTATAGGTAAATAAATGAACGAAATATAAATATTAATAGGTAAATGATGAGACAATAAACGAAATCAATCAACTGCAACTGATTGTGAGTACTGAAGGTAACTTTTCGCGAATCGAAGGCACCATGTGTCCGCTAGGTTGCAGCACACTACGCTAAAACCTTCTAATGACTCATGATCAGACACAACCTTTCCTATGTTTATTGTTTATGCTCTAGGATACTCTGTCTTCGTGATAACAGGATTTCATACAATACAATAATCTAATACGTGATTACGTAAATAGAGAAAGAGAATTCTTGCAATACCAGAATTATAACCAGGGTAAACGGAAATTACATTCATTTTTTCCTCCTCATATTATGTTGAGCCTTAGTGAAAAATCTTTCCCACTTTCCTTCCGCAGTTTTCCTTCTGACAGCAAATTGTTAATCATGTTCTCCTGAAATCCTTGCTTTCATTTAGTAGATTCGGAATTTCTCATAAATTTCAGGAATTTAAATGCGTTTACAGAAATTTCTGGCCAACCAAAGGCAGAAGTTGCCTCTACGCCTTAATTTATAAAGGTAACTTACGTTCTGTGTAATTAATAAACCATGCTGGCCCAAATATCTGAAACCCTCTACTGTGATAACATTCGAATCAGTCACTGTTACAGGGACAGTAATATCTTCAATGTAATCTGTAGGGATATTGTAGGTATAGGTATATCGTAACAAGTCAACAGTGAAACTAGCAGACCATGTATCTCGTTTGCGGTGCTTAAAAATCTCCGCTCCCATTTTATTCTTTTGACAGAGAACAAATCATTTTTCCTCCTTGGTTTTCACAGAGTTTTCTTTGCACAGAGAAGAAAAATTGCAGAAGTTTTTATAAATTGATGTTGGTTGGTTTTCCGTGTAAAGAAGAAAGTATGAAAGGAAGTCTACAACATCGCAAACCGAGATACGGGGTCTGGTAATTCCACCGTCCAACTGTATTTTACAGAAATTACATTGTGAGTATGGAGCTAATCACTAGAATTACTATGCATAGATATGTACCTAGGATAAGGGTGGTGGCAACAGTATTTGTCATGAATGGTCCATGACACCTGCAGAAAAGATCGGTGGTTCCTGAGTGATGATAAGAGGACTCGTAGGTTTCGTTGAAACGCATGATTCTCATATGTATCTGTAGAGGTATAGAGTTTTGGCCTGCTGAGGAGTTGAGTAAATTAGGAGCCATTGCTCATAAGCTGATAAAGTTAGGAGGAAACACGATGAAACTGTAGAACTTCTGATACTTTGAGAATGTAAACAAAGACTCAACCTCAAAAATCTTTCACAATAATATTGTGTACTCAATTTCCAAAAAACTCTATGGTTCATGAATTTTTTAATCAAAGGTAAGTAAAAGTTCTCCAACTGGATGAGAGATGGCCGTAGTGATCATTCGACGAAATTCTCTCTGAGCCATTTTACCTATTCATGGAATCAAGTAAATGTAGGTCCCCGTTTATTAGACGATGCGACGCATGAAAAAATGCCAGGCGAAAGCAGTATCTTTTGTTATTGTAAGTCATAAAATCAGGTTGTAGGTAAGAAAACTTCCTCACACATGGAGGTGATGTAACTTTCAACCTCATCTCCTACATAGTCTGGTGGAACACTTATTATCGTCTTATGGTAAGTAATGGAGAAACCTTGTTTCATCGTCTCAAAGCGAGTCCTTAAGGAAGGTTATTTACCCTCTTTACTGAAAAGTAGACCACAGGCCAGTTGAAATTTTGCTCTCATTGAGCGTTCAAATGTCTGTGTTAGGTCTGCGGAGATAACACATAAGGTGTCTTGCAATGAATCTGACGGAACCAAATTCACCAGAGAGTGAATGAGTAAATGAGTCATGAAACCTAGAATTTTTAGTACAAATAAGAGGCAAACACATACCTTTGTTATGGAGCAATGTGAGAGGTAGAATGTAGCGGTTTCAGAGTAGAGTGTTATAAGGAAGATATATGAAACTGTCGGTGCCGCAAAAAATCTTAGACTTTGAAAGTACACAATTTTCTGCTACTTCAGATATCTCAGATTTTTTGACACCTAGTTAAACTCAATAATTAGAAGTTGTGAACTGACAGGGATGTGATGACGACATCGCTTTGAGAATAACAGATATTCTATGATCAAGGATACACTTGAGCGGTCCTTTTCATAATTTGCAGCGATGAGGTGGTGACAATTACGAAGGTACAAATCCCTGCGCTTGAGCTGCGCAAAATGCTCCAGTCGTTTATCTATGCTACTCAGCATAAAAATGCAAACCGTGTTGTAATTGGTGCTTGAGAATAACTGTGGTACACTAGTATAATGAAGCATTTTGCATGTATCGCAAATGGCAGACCTCCTACCTGACATACTTTAATTAACCCAAAAACACTAAAACAGTCTCTGAGGTAGCATGATAATTGGTCAAATAATTTCACAGCATTATACTTCAGAAACTTTCACAAACTTCACGAGGTGGGCAGAACGAGTGTGAAGACAAGACACGACATACTTTGAATAATTCCAAAATATTATGCTTCAAATTTCAGACAATTTCACAATCTTAAATTTCACAACACAATCTTAAACGAGGCGGATGGATTATGGAATTAATTATGGATGGAGGGAGATGGACGAAATATGAAAACACAAAGGAGTAAGCGAGACGCGAGAAGCAAATACGGGAGAGTAGTGTCATCTGAATCTGAATCGCGGCTATGTACCTACAGAAAATGAACATTGATCTTATTAAGCCAGAAGAGGGCCAAAGACGCCAAAACTCATGAACCAATCAGAGAAGGGCAAAAGGATGGCAATACTCTCCAGTACCTAGGTCAAAGACACATAACCTAGATGTAGGCGAATTCCACTAAGGTCTCCGAATAAGGTTATCACCGGTGGAAAAGTTTTCGGAAAACAGAACGCGAATCTTGAACTTTCAGAAGTAATTATAGGATAACTATAAATCGCATAGCAAAGAGAGTTTTAGGACTGTTATTTATTTCTTACGCTAATTTGCATTTAATCGTATTCACAGAGGCATAATGAGGTAATCAAAAAAAAAAAAAGTAAAAATGGCGTTTCGTGCATCGATGAGTTGGTGCGCCATTTGATCGCTTGAGCGCCCTACTATACTAGAGCTCTAGTGGCAAATCGAAATCAAAAAGCGCCGCCTATCGGCTGAGCGCTTAACATGTTTAACTAAATTTTTTCGAAAATACGGGTTGGTTCCTTTTTGATAAACTCGGTCCAATTTTGCTTGAACAGCACAATTTTGATTTTAAAAATTAAATGTAAATTCGATTTAACAAAATATCCGTTATGTTGGCCGAAAGGATAATTTTTTTCGGTGTGGATAGACAGTTAGGAATCGCCGTTTGTGTGAGAAATTGACCACTGGGCAAAATTATCATCAAAGGACCACTAGATGAATATCTTCATCCGAATCTTACTTTACTATACGGTAAATTTTTCCATGATAAAATCGTTAGCCAGAATTCAGCGTCCACAGTTTACATTGGATGCTTCAAAGTCACTCTCAAACGATTTACGGACCGCTGCTGTCAACAAAATTTGGGCCTTAATTCACAAACAAAATTATTTACAAGCGCCAGGGCCCTGCTAAACGGTTTACCAGTCAAAAGCAACCATCCTATCAATCTCGAACCGAAAAAGCGGGAATCCTAAATAACTCAACTATTTACAAAATCGGAGTCGGAAAACTTCAAAGCGCGGGCTACAGTGCGGCAGTTGAACACCCACAACGGAACGCTCCACAGCGGCTCCGGCGAAAAACCGCGCAACACAAATGGAATCCCTGTGTTCATTAACGATTTTCCCTATCATCGCGGCCGACCGCATTATGCATGCTCAAATATTATTACGCACTTTGAATGAAGCGCTGAACGCCTTTCAAAAGCGCAGTCCTGACAGCTAACAGCCGAAACCGCTATAAGCGCTGCAGCTGAGCGAAGGCCCGTTGTGTTTGCTTTTAAACTCCCGCCGGAGAGGGACCAGCTTTAAACACTCGGCCGGGAAAGCATCAAATGGGGGAAACCGTGTGTTTAATGTTACGGCTTGTGACGTCATCGCTGATGGACAGGAAGGTGTGTGCTCTCTGACGGTGTGCGTTGAAATAACATGCCTGGTAAAAGGGCTTTGGGGAATATTAAAAAGAAGTCCGAACAGATGCCGTACACAATTGCATTTAGCAATGGAACCATTAAGTACATCTATGACGTAATTCTAACTTTAGAAGCATCCCTGAAAATGCGTTTATTAATAAGGGAAATTTGACAACGTCCAATGCGCCACTTGAATCATTCATTTCTTTAGAACTAAAATTCCTCGGGCGGGACGAGACGGGCACCCAGTGATATCACAGCAGATCCCTCTGAGGATTGTGGTGTCTGCGCGGGCATATTTTGGAGAGATTATATAAATTGAAGTGTGACAGTAAGTCTGCCACGTTGCAAACCAAGATACGTGGCTATGGACTTACACCGCGTTAGTATGTCTCGTTTTAATGAAAACATGACGAATTTTTCTGTTTTAGCTGTTTCAAAAATTCCAGCTAAAGGAGATCAAACGAGTTTTGAAAGAAACTCGATTTCGAAAATTTAAAAGTTACAACTTTCTCCGCTATGGCAGTAGAATGGCCCCTACGGCGTTTTTCCTTAGCACGGTAGCATACACCGAATATGCGTTTGACGCTGCAATGCAGCGCAGAAGATAATCAAATGGAAAGGAAATCGATCGCCCGCCTCTTCTCGCTCTATCGAGGCGAAACAATAACAGAGCTCAGCCGCAAGGAGGATTGGAAAGCCTACATTTTTAATGTTTTGTTATTTCTCGAAGCATTTCCTATTCTCTCATCCCCGCATTAATTTCTCAAGGAAACAGTACAGCACCAAAGCGCATGGACTTGTTGAGGAGACTCCTCCTTGAAGGAACTTCGAAGCGTTGTCAAAGAGTGTTAGCGTCAATCGGACAGGGAAGGGCATGGGATAAAAACTAGTCATTTATCTCGTAGCAAAATGTTCCCCTCAAACTTTAATAAGAACGTAATGTTAGGGATCAAGATTGAATCTGAGGGAAATGAGACTTTGATGTTCAACTCTCATGCATCATTGTAATTATTATAGGAGGTTTCTGAAGTGAGCTGTGAGGCAGTTTTCTAAATATTTGGAGTAGGAAAGTCAGGGATCAAGATTGAATCTGAGGCAAATGAGACTTTGATGTTCAACTCTCATGCATCATTATAATTATTATAGGAGGTTTCTGAAGTGAGCCGTGAGGCAGTTTTCTAAATATTTGGAGTAGGATTGAGGGAAAGCAATATTCGTATAGGTTGATGTGTCAAAAAATGTATGATCATTTCATTCGAATGTTTCCTGCTGCTGGTGGAGGTATCTTTGGGATTTAAACGGACTACGGACTCCTTGCAGTGTGACACCGGGCGGTAAAGAGGCAACAGAATGATTGTTGAAATCGATAGACAAATCTGTAGACGAAGAAAACATAATGAATATGAAGGGATCCCATTGGGCACCTCAAATATATTGTTCCAAGAAAAAAAAATAACCAAATCATGCATAATGAAGTCAAATGAAGTCTTCTAAACTAATTGTGTGTGTTGTATGATAGAAACATTGTTTTCTACGTCGTGCGTGGAAAATGTTTATGTTTTATTTTTAAGTAGAATCAATGAAAATTGCCCTATCACTCAACGAAACATAGTTGAAGATTTTTGTTGGGTGATAAATTTCCTTCAATATTTATGATGCAACCTAGCTCTACCTAAGAGTTAAAATAGTTGCTTGGCAAATCTGTTACATTCGTTATGAGTCACGGGCATTCTATCGCGCAATTCACAGTATCCATCTTATTATTCGTTCTCCAATTCCAAACTTACGTAGTAAATCATTTTAATGTAGCTGTGGCTTTCTTGCGGATTCTACGGTGGCGCTCACATGTATGTGAGAGTTCAAATTTCTTCAAATAATTTTGATGAAAAGAGAATCTGATTACTTCGCAAATCCCTCTCCACTCGGCGTGAAATCATTTATGTATCTCTCAACGCGAAGTAATCAGATTATCACCTGCCTCCCGACAGAATAATATTTCGCGCTTCGTGTCAGGTTGTGCTGAATTCTCTCGATTCATCGAGAAGTAGGCGCACTTTTCATTAGCTCTCCGGCAACTCTGCCACTTATTTACTGCAGATTCCGCACTCCTATTGTGCTCACCGACGTGGGGGTACAGCGTTTCTAAATATCTTCATGATTTCCCGAATATTTATTTTATGTCTACAATGTTGTTGCGTGTTGTGTATCTTTCTGAGTTGTCGTCCCAGTTTGGCAAGCATGAAAGTTCTTATTTGGCATTATTTTGGATTTTAATCAAAAACAGACCTACCAACTGTGCGACATTTTGCCAACGATTGCGGATGTTTGGATTAAGATTTTAAGTAAATAAAATTTACCATGCCTCTATGAATAAATGTACATCAGGATATCTACCCATATGTACGAGGGAAAAATCTGAATTTCAATTACCTGGAGATATTAGTGGGGCAATGCGCTGAATGATGCTGTAAGCTTTCGCATATCACAATTGAATGTTGGGAAACGTATTTAAGAAATGAGATTCTCCAGAGAAAAAATAGAAAATGCATCTCCTATGGTGAAATCTGTGCGGATGCAGAAATTGAGCATTCTGTCAGATTTTAAATCTATTTTTTAATTTATTTTATAAGTCTCATTACACAAGCATGTAAGAGACCCTGCTGGAGTCAGGTTGATCAGACGCCCAGCAACCTGGTCCTTAAGTTAGCATGGTGGCATTTCTCGCTCTTGGGCTAAACATTCTCGTAGAGCTGACAACTAAAAGTTGGGAGTAGATATAGGCTCAACTCGCGCCGCGCGGATGTATCGTCGTCCCTTCGACGTAAGGGCATATCTCAATTTCCTCGTGAGCCCTGTTCTCCGTATAACCCTATGCATTCCAAAGCTCATGTGCAAATTGGGATACGCCCTTGCGTCAGAGGAGCGACGATATGCGGAACTGCCATTGAGAAGAGTACCCCTATGAGGATTTTGGGGGAGCTCTCCGAGGTTCCGAAGTTGTCTCACTGACACCGCATGCATTTCAAACGGAAGAGTCTCGAAATCCTATTTCAAACTCCATTTCGTGGCGATAGCCGGTAGGAGTGATTCGAAGTTTCCGATATCAAAGTTTGTAATGAGATCGGTTCCGCAGCAGTGGGTCCATCGCGGGATCTATTTTGCCTCCTGCTACAGTTCTAATAATGCAATTTACCGGACAACGGGTAGGGAGGCGCCTGAAATTCAAAAAAGTTAGTCTCGTATTTAGACAAAAAGACGTTCGTTTTCATGGAACTTTGTTGAAACTCGTTCATATCGTGTCAAGTGGTCAGTTTCCGTGTTGGGAACGTTCCGAACTTACTGCGTTAGCGAAGTTAATCTCTGAGGCACTCTTTTATGGTTTGCTTGCGTAGACTCTCTGCTTTTTCAGAGAAAAAAGCATAGACATACTCAATTAAAATGTATTTTTTCGTGAACGTTTCGCTATCTTCTTCCTCTTCCATAACCACGGCTCACAGTGGATCGGGTCAAGTAGAAAGTTCGGACATGACGTTTTTTCACTGAAACTGTAAATTTTGATGTTTATTTCGTTACATTTTCAATTTCGAGGGATACTTCTAGAAGAGAATTTCACGAGGCAACCGATGGAACTGCATTAAAAACCTCAAAGTTTTGTATAAATGGAGCTGTAAGCGTTTAAAGTTTCCAAATTTCGTCTGACCTCTCCTATTGACTTGATCCACTGTGCGGCTCTCGCCTTACTCATCAAACTGAGTTGTAATAAACTTTGTTGGAGTTTCCGGCGCTTGGGCTGCAGATGGAAACAAGTGTACTTGACATCCTGACCTGAAACATTTCAGAATGGACTCTATTTGAGTTAAATCCTTCCTCCCGGATTTTGATCCATGAAAAAAGAATAATTTAATACCAATTCAATTTTTTTCATTTGAGAAATTATTATTATTAGTGTATACATATTGCGCAGATTGCACACGGGAATGCCTCATTCCATAATATTATTCTTATTCAACGGTTCACCATCTGTTACGCCCAAGATATACTCTTAGATATGGTTACACAAACAGGAGGCTTTTAAAGCTACCCTCCTGCGGAACTGCCTATAACGACCTAAGACTGACGGAGCGAAAATGCCTGCGTTCGGAGTAACAAGCTGGAGTTATTTGAAAAATTTCATTCCTCCTCGTAAACAATACCGATGCAAAACCCAAACGAACAACATGCGCATTTTGACGGCTCGGTTACCATTATAACCTCCGAGGGCGGAAGATTAAATTCGTAATGGTTTCGGTTCTCGATTGCCAGGAGCCCTAATTAGCGCATTTTTAATTAAACAAGACTTCCGTTTTTTTAATTAGGCGAGTTTCCCGCCTCAAAGGCTCGTGATGTTACTCCGGTGGTTAGTTAAATGAATAAAATCCTTACGAATCTGAATTTCATTTGTCTGGTGTATTGTGCTCGCTTCGAATTTAGAGTTTTCAATTCAACGAAAATACAGTTTAATACTAGTCGATCCAAGCTACGTTGTTGAATTTAGTCGGTTCATAATTCGTCTGAGAAAACTTGGTCATACTTAAATAAGGTGTGGCAGGAGTTAGCGTGAAAATTTTAGGAGCCGATTTCTCGGTTCTGACTTTGGATTTGTGTGATAATTTTTTTTTTCCAAGACAGCTTACGCTTGCAGCTAACACGTTGCCGTTCCTAAGTTTAAGGAAATAAAGGGCCTGTTCACATAAGGGCTATCATTTGTACCTTCTATGGTTATGTGTTACATAAACCTCGTGCTTTGTGAACGACTGTCTTTTTTAGCACTTAAGTTTCCAGTCTGTGAGTTTTCCATAAAAAATTAGATTTGCGGAAAAATTTTACCTTCATTTTGAGCTACTTTTAAGTAGGCTTGCGGTTATTTCCGGTTTTTCGGGAAGAAAAAAACATGTTTATGGTGTTTCATGGAGTACTTAGGAACGAGTGCATTATTGAAGAACTGTCATTTTTGATTATTGGATCATTAGCGGGACACAAAACCAAGGGAAGTTCTGAATATCTGGTGCAATTCTGTCTACTAGTTCATACATCATACAATTTTTATCAGACTTACCTCACAAATAAAGACTTCCCTCGTGTGCAGACAATAAACATATCTAGACGAACTTAATTTAGATTCTTGCATGAGTGGAGGGCTGGAGGGGGTTGGACCATCGCGAACGGTTTGAAAAATATCCTTGATGATTGATATTACGCTGTTCCAATACGGAGCAATGGTCGCGGAAGAATGCTGAGCAATATTGTTTGTAACTCGCATCTGGGAGCAAATTCTCGGAAACGCACGAGTTCTTGCCTTGCTTCTGAGAATCCGGAACTTCGATTGCCAGTGCAACCCCAGAACTGTGTGCATGAATAAAAACTCTTGTATCCAGTTTATTATGAAAACTAAAAAGTACTTAAGTTTAAGTATAATTTTTAAAAAAAACTTAAAATAATAATACATACACCGTAAAATATCTCCGGCCGTGGAAGCCATACTAACGGGCTACATACCGTTACGGGCCCGGAAGCCGAAACTTCCGGGCGCAGCACACGGAGTAATCAAAGCTACGGCTTCAGCACCCGTAACCTTCGGCCTCTGAGCTCGGAACGTACAGTATGTCTATAAAGCTCGGAGCTTTTTTTTCAGTGTATATTGTTTTAAGGCGCGCTCTTCCAACACTCAGTGTTGGGTTTCCCTGCTTGTTTTTCCTGGAAATGTGTAGATATTTTAGATTAAGTTGCGAACGAAAATGTCTAAAAAATTGGAAGAAAACTATTAATAACTTCTCAAAGTAAATTCGCGTATTTTATCGAAGGAAATTTGGCAGCATTTGAAAGTTTATATAGCTTTTTTCCTAAGCACGGCAGTATAGCCCATGAAACATTGGCTGTTGTATCTAAAAAGTAAAGCTCATGAGAATGTATCAAAATGAATGGAACCGAAAGTTTCAGTTTTTCAAGGTCAACGGCTGGCCGCTTGTTTATAATTTGCATGAATCTTGAATATCTGAGACTTTGCAAGTCAAAATGTGTGCTCATTTATTGAATTTGACCCACTAAAGACACTGAGCTACTTTAATCCTCCTCACGATTTAAAACAAAAGAAATTAAATTATGGCTTGATCAAAATACATTTGACAATTAACGCAATCTATGTTTTATCAACGTTACTGTGTGATACACAGAAACGAAAAACAGATTCATTCAGTAGTGATTTACCTCTAAAAATTTGCATTTATTTATTTTTTATACGAATTACAGGATTATTTTGCCGCCTAGTTGTCGTAAGCCTATTAACGAGGAGAAAGCTTCTTAAAAAATTGTAAGAACTTTCCCTCTAAGAAACTTTTTTAGATCGATCAAGCTCAGAATGGTATAGCTACGGGGGGTATTAAATAGCGGACTCAAATAGGAGCTAAAAAAATCTTAAGGTGCATAATATACACTGAAAGAGAACTCAATTTGAAAAGACTCTTCTAATATAAAAACTCGCATTGCTTGCCGTGTTTGATAAACTGTGACATGAACGTAGATATTTTCCCATTCGCTTTTACGGAAGTAGTTTAAATAGGTTGATAGAGGGTGAGCAGGACTGAAGAATGAAAAAAATGCAATTGACAGGTCTTCTTAGCAGCAGAGTGTAGCGGTATTTTTAAGCTTATAAATAACCAGCGGCTGCGTAGCTTTAAGCGTCAGAGAAAATTGGGAACGATATACTGTGTGGCATTGCTGGTAGCAAGATGCAATTATGCATGAACGTGCCCTCATTCAGCGGAAAAATGATAAAAACTGTGGTAACCGGCGATATTAAGGGAAAACAAAAACAAATATCTGGGGAAAGCCAGAAAAACTTAATAGAAGTACGACGCGAAACGTTTTGTATGATAATACAGTGCATCGCCATAGATATAATTAAAGCACCTTCCAATGGAAAAATGAATCAAATTAATTACAAAAACGGAAACAAAACTCGCATGTCGCTCAGCTCGATACATGTGTTGTTCCTCATAGGAAATATAGAAATGAAGGGGAAATTAATGCAGAATTCCACGTTTTCATGCCACTAATTTATTCGCTTGCGTTTTTTGAGCCCATAATTTTGCTCATCCCATGAATTACACTTCATTGTCATTGTGACGATGCGCAGAATATATGCTCAACATCCATAAAGTTGACTTTCTTCAAGCTTAAGTTAAGTTCTAGGTTGGCCTAGTGGTCAGCTTAGCAAGGTCTGGAGCATGGATGTCCTTATCGCTCAGATGTCTACAGACAATAAATATACTCTGTATATGGCTGTAGATTCCTAACGAAACAAAAGTCAATAAGTCAAAAAAAAAGCAAAACGACGGGAAAGAACGTACACTACTAACGTGATGAATGCTCAAAAGGTTTAACCGCTGTGGAGTTTGACATCGACATCGAGAAAATTACTTAACGTTAATTAAAACATAAAATGTTTGCCTTGTATGAAAACTTAGAGTTTTCTGAAGAACCTGTTTGGATCTGGAGAATCTATTACCCTTGCTTAGAGGCGCAAGTATAATTAAAAAGCCCAAAGAAACTTTCTTCATTTGCCCCAGCTATTTGGAGAAATGAGGCTTCCGTGAAGTAAAGTTCCCAAAGCAAAATTTATATAATATCTTTCATCAAAAATGGCTTAAATACTGGACTAATCAAAGATAAGTAGGTGATATTATAAATTTTGTGAACGAAGCATGAAGCGCCTATGGTGACCGGCAGTGGCTTTTTGCTGCATCTCATTATTTATTCACATCACCACCTCAAATGAGCCGGATATAATGAGAAAGACCATTTTTTTCTTTTTGTAAGACATTGAGTTTACGCGTTGAAGGTTCCCGGAAATTTCCATAACGAGAGTTGATGTCAATCTGAAGTGCCTCTTACAAGAACACCTCTTTGCATTGGAAAATCGATTTAAGCTAAAACCTTTCAGAGAAACGATGCCTTAGTGTTTAGCGGATAATTGAGGTCTCGGTCTTGGGTGTGAAAAGGGCACATAACCGTCACAGTGTGAAAACATTTCCTCTGACAATTTCTTTTCCTAGGAAGAAATTAATGGATCATTATACTTGGTGATGAAGTTATCGTTACATTAAGAAGAATATCTAGTTATCCATCTCCAGACAGTCATTTTTTTTCCTGTTTGGAGTAAAAATTTAAACCAAAATTCTGAAACTGAGAAGGGTTATTGAGTCCTTAATCTTAAATCAATAGTCTCGGCAACCCTCCTAATATATTCAGTGCCATTTCTAGATAGAGAAGTGAAGAACAGGTGTGGAATTTTTCGGTGACCCTCTGGGGGAGCAAAGCGGCCGCACGGAGTATAGGGCTGCACAACGGCTAGAGGGAGGAGACCCTTGGCCCTGGTATTCTATCTTGCTAAGAATATACAAATTTTGCCATCTAATGCAATATTCATTTTCGGCGGAAGTTATGAATACTTTTCCTTGAAGATCTTAGACCTTCTAGATTAAATCTATATAAATAAAACTGTAAGGATCGAGCCCTAATGGTCCTTAATTCTCAGGAACCGCCTGGTCGATTTCCTAGATTTTTTTTTACAAATGAAACCTGCATGTTGATGTCCGGATGATACTAAAAATCCGAACTTTTCAATATCCGCTTTTGAAAGGTTTCCACCCATAAGCGAGTAATCGGAGATCCAGGTCGGCTGTTAGTGGCTGTAGTCGGCTGTAGTTACGAATTAAATCAGTCGAAAAATAAGAAGAAAAATATCCAGAAGTTCCTCAAAAATTCTTATTGTACGGAAAGAAATTTGGCAACGTGTGAAAGCTCATACGACACTCTACCATAGCACGCCAGTATTGTATCAAACTCCTGTCACCAAAATCGTCTGTAGCGGGTAGTATCAGGCATTCATCAGGCACTTCTTCGCCGGATCTGAACGAGGCATGTTCTTAACGGGTTGACAATGACCTTAATTTGGGCTTGATTCTCAAAGATAGGCAATATTCTGGAATTGGCCGGTCGCCAGGATACACTCGTGGCGACCCCCAACTCCCGCGATTGTTGCGACATCGACGTGAAAAGCGGACACCTCGCGAGTGAAGCCCTCGTTTTCCCCGGCTATTCGGCATGCTCACCGCGATTAGGGTGAGCACCGAACACATTTCCTCCTGACGCCAACTCATAAACTTATTGAAAAACTTTCCGAACAAGTAAGTTTCTCACCATCGTTTTGTCCCCTGCCGCGGTCTCCAAGCGCCTCCGTCCGCCGACCGCGGGAGAGCGCTGCTGTATTTCTCAGGGGTGCGCGCTTGACCCTTTTTACGCATTGAAGAACATGTAAAATATGGCTCTATCCATATAGAGCCATATTATCTTTTTGTCTTTTTTTATCTCTTAACATATAACTTATTTTTATTTATTTATATTCTTTCTCATGAATAAAAAAGTCGGGTCGATGCTCTTCCACGTATAGAAAATGGTCCATAAATTACGGAAGGCAGAAGGGAGGGGAGATTTTTGGTTGTTCCATACGGTTGCATTGTTACAAAGAGTGAAGAGAGAAGAATCGAGCCTTACGCACGGCTTCAAATTACTTCGTTCGTCGGTTATTCATCACACATACGTAAGAAAATCGTTCGTTCTTTTATTTTTATTTTTTTTTTTTTGGTTTGGTATTAAAATCTGCTTTTTTAGGTATCATTCTCCGACAATACCTTGGTTAAAGTAAAAAAAAAATTAAATATCGTCCATTATGATCATTATTCACATGAAAAGTCAGCCTAGTCTAACGGAGCGTTTAGGGGAGGATGGGGATGAAGGTTAGTCTCAAGGGTGCCAAACAAGGGAAGGAGAAGTGTCTAAAAACCGAAAAAAGTGCCTTACGTAATTTATTGACGATCCCCAGGCAGACAAATTTTAGTTATGCCGTTACTTAAAGTTAAAGTTATTAAAAACAGGGTGTATTGTGAAAGTCGCACGCCTATTTATAAAAATTTTCAATAGAAAAATTACAACTTTTATCAAAAGTTTGATCAATGTTTGATGCAGCAAGGCTTTTGGTTCAGTCTTGATTGCAATTACTATACTATCAGTAAGTATACGATTTCAGAAACATCAGTGGTTGTATTAGTCTGTATTGGCGGTCAAACATAAATTCTCGTCATGAAACCGTCGTAAAACTGTTCAAGCCGAAGTTTTTTGTAGAGTCAACGCACTAAGATGCGAAGAGTTTCCCGATTTTTAAAATTCAATTCATACAGACTTTTAGTTAAAGTCAATATCTGGAGGTGTACGATTCAACCATCAAAAGACAACGTCATCACGAATGCAACTAGCTAATCAGCAGGAACCAACGCAACATGGAAATACAGCTAGGAAAAGGACACGCATTGACGACGGCGCAGAGATACAACTATTCGTGCTTGATGGATGTCCGTGTTGCATCTTCAAAAATTGAAGGTGCGATGGCGCGAAGCTTGAACTTGCAATGCGCCGCTATATGCTGCTTACGAGGTGTCGGTCGCTCAGAATCGGTATGAAAGTTCAAGAACAAGGCCCGAATACGTCTCTCTTTTCTTCGACTGTATTCATCTTCGATTCTTCCTATCTTTTTTCAATTGGACGTTTTTAGGATTTATTTGAAGACCTATATCTATAAAGCTCGTATGTATCGGTCTCACACAACCCGCGGGACACGTGTCTTTATGAAACCTGCGGTCTGATTGTTGAAATTGATAGAAAAAGCTATAGACAAAGAACACATAAGGAGTATGAAGTGATCCTTTTGGTCGAAATGGGTGGTTCTTATAGACATAGGGAGAAAATGATGGACTAACTATAGGATCTCCCGAGGGTTACCGTTAGTTAATTTATTACCTACCTCATTTGTCCATTTCAGTTACTCGCCTCCACCAACAGGATCCCTCCATATCCCTTTTGTCTTCTTTGTCTATGGCTTTGTCTATAAATCTCAATGATCAGCCCGCTGGAGTAATTTGACCCGGTTTGGGCATCTGAGGGTTCAGGTGTCTCATGTTCAAGCCGCTCCTCTGGCTTCTGCATCATTTCCGACTGGTTATTTTTCCGCACTTTTTCTTATCTGTCAAAAGCTGTATTGTAAAGCCATGCCTGTTATGTAAAAAAAAAGAAAAAAAGTATTGACGTTTACTCTTTTATTAAGGAAGAAAACACGTTTCAATTAGAATTTTTTGTTATCTCCACCCTCCTTCCCACGCCACATCATAACCCCCCATTCTTTTATGTCCGGAATGAGGAAAAGGATCGTTGTAGTTAGCAACTTATTATGCTCGTGAATCTTGGGATTCTCGGAGGATCCGAGAGTGGGAGAGTGATTAAACAACTTCTTTTCAGCTCAACAATTCGAAAGTTTCTGCACTTGTATTTAATTCTTTTCTCCAAGTCTTTTGTTTCCGAATGCTTTCGTCCTAATATAATTTTCTTTAACTCGTTTTAATCCATTTTTTTCGCAGCGTGTTTGCCAGCTCAAACGTCAATATTAGCACAATTTAAAAACTGATATTATACACTTAATGCGGTAATTTACTGCGAGAATAAGACATTAACTCAGTAATTGCGGGGAGGGGTTGGGGGTAACTGCCCGGCCCTCTTTTTGCACTAAGGGTATCTCCCCTTAGAATTATTAAATTATAACTGCACCAGATTACTCGTCTAATTTTTCAGTTGTATTTTTATTTTATAAACAATGGTTATAATTCTGTATAATGCAAAATAAATAAAGAAACAAACAATGTCTCTCCTAATGGTAGCACTGGTTGCAGAAAAGGCATCTTGGTTGCGGAGTCTATGGGTCCTCGTTAATGTTTCATCCATTATGATCAAAGCAAATGCATGGATTTTTTTAAAACTTTTACCGAACGTTCTTTATTATTTTGCAATTAAGGAGCTTGTAAGACAAGGCGCATAAGTGCGGTTTTTTGAAAAATTGAGATACTAATGATTTCAAGTAAAACTAGTCTTAATGCATCCTCCGAGAAAAGTTCGCTCCTAATTTTCAATTTGTAAGCATCAAAAAGTCAGTTTGAACTTTCTTTGCACAGTTAGTATCCATGTAATCCCGAAACTTCAAACATGTATTTCTCGAAGTAGCAAAAATTGCACTTATCCGCCTTGTCCTCCAAGTACCTCTATTCTGATTACTAAAAATTCCAGAAAATTCCCCCAATAGTTTCCTCTCTAAAATATACATTAGCAACAGAGATTCTGAAACACGGCGAACAACAAATGCCCTTTCCGTAGGCAACGCCTCAATTTTGGCTCTCAATCGCCAGTAGATTTTCGCGGGCTCAAAGGGCCAACGAAGAACGAATTCCCGGCAGACGATGGAGTGCATTCGGAATGCAGCGAGCCCACTTATGAGCAGCTTTCCTCCCGTCCGGAAATGTTATACTTAGAGTCGAGTTTTGCCGCGGAGAAAAAATGGTTTCCGGAGCTCCCGGCGTGCCTGGCCGTAATTGAAAGGGCAATATCGCCCCGGAGATTCATTAACTTCCACCCGGAGTTGACGGGTTTCCGGGTTACGCTAGTGTTTGAAAATTGCCACGATGAAAGCTCCGGTGTTTCCTCTTCGGATCGAATTCAGCTCAAAAGGACCGTCTCGCATCGGCTGTTGTAAAACTTTCCCTTATTAAATATTTTTCTGTTCACTATTTCACGGAAAGAACAAGCGTGAAAGCTCTAATACGCTCATTTTAGAGAAGCACTCAGCTGTTTTTTTAGGAAGACGCAGTTTTAATTTCTGCACCGTTGAGATAAATTAAAGAACTCGCTCCCCCAAATTTCAACTATCAATTTTAAGAAAAATACACCACCGCTAGAAAAATAAATTATAGAAAAACGATTATCGTCCTCCGCGTTTTGACATCAGAAGCATTAAATAAAGGTATCACAGATGAATCTATTCTAAATATGTTAGACCCCTCTCCGCCGTATTTTTGTTGAGCTATTGCGTCATTTGAACGCATTGCCACCGGTGTACTTGAATTCCAGAGGCAGGTGGAAATCAAGAGGCGCTTTCTGTCGACTGAGCGTCTGAAAGACTCATGTTGCTGTTACAATACTCATAGTGGATTCGGGATCCTAAATACATTTCTACTTGTAGTTACAATTTTAAGTTTCTTTGTTTATAGTTTTCTTATCCATACCGAACTGTTTAATTAAGTGAGGAAAGTTCGAGTTTTTTAAAATTTTTAGCAATTTTATTCTATTGCTTGTTTGCTTTATTAAAATTATTTGTTTCTTTAGTTCTTATTTATCGAAAGCTCTACAATTTTTTTTCGAAGCTTACAAGAAAATCTCTAATTTTTCAATGGACAAAAAGGAACTAAAACGGAATGTCCAGCAGCTACAGTGTTGAAAAGCTACATTTAAATAACATTGCTTTAGCTCAGGACTGCTTCGTTACAAGTAAAGCTTGACAAGAAGCAGAAATTTAATTGTGGAATGGCACCATTGAGGAACGTAAATAAGGAAAAGAGAGAATAGTTCGGGGGATAGCGTTAGCACCATTCCTCGTGTTTTGTGCCCCAAGTATAAATTGTTCCAAGTTTAAAGGGTCGCTCCGCGGCCTAGTGCACGCCGCGTACATACGCGCTGCTATATCGCCGCCCCTCTAACGAAACGGCGTATCTCAATTGCCTCGTGATCCCCGTTTTACATATAAATCCATGATTTCTAGGGCTTTCGAGGAAATCAAGGTACGCCCTTACGCCAAAGGAGCGAAGATATAGCAGCTGTGATCGCACGATTACACTCACCGCATAATCCCATTTAGAATTTAAGAGAGCCGTGTCCGAAGTTGCCATGGTATGCTAAAAAAAAATGGTCAATTTTTAATTGAGTACGAGACAAAAACGCTGATTTTTCAGCATAGTGTGGCAAAGATGACCGTGTTACCGGACAACTTTAACGGTAGCCTCCCCACACTGAAAAAAGTTTGTGTTTTCGTGTTATTTTCAGTTAATATTGGAAATGAAAAAAATGACTCTTTCGTGTTGATATCGGGTTTGAAGTATCAAATGAACATTTTTGGCTGTCTTAGTGAAATTGTATGCGGTTTTAAGGGTAAACTTCAAAATATAATAAGTAAAAATGAAGACATATCTACCAAAAAATGTTTCTTCCATTGCCTTGTTAGTATGCATTCATTCTCCACGCCCGAGTAAAGCGTTTTTTAACGAAAAAATCGCGATATTTTGAAACTAAGTCGCGACGTTTTTTACGATGTTCTCATCAACCTGAGTGATTATCCTTGACCTTGTCGCAATTTCATCGCTGTAAAATCACGTCCGATTAAATCTAAATTTTGTCTCAATTTATCACGATTCTTCGTTCGATAATATTGCGATGGATCACCGTCGGTAAAATCGCAATTTTATTGCAAATTTATACGATGAAATCGCACTTTATCGGAATTTTTCATCCGATAATGTTGCAAAAACTCGACTTCGATAAAATCGCAATACATTCTTCGATCTAATAGCAACTTATAACGATCTTTGCCACGTGGCAGTAAGGGTTTCGTCATATTGGAGAGAGACTTTTGAGGACAAAAAAGTTTTGCTTTTACATCTATCTTTTGTTTCAAATTGACAGATATCAGGATTCAGAACATCGTCGAATCTGGAGGCTTTATTTTTAAAGCCTCTTCTAGAATTTTTCTTGCTATCGCCAAAATAAAAACTTATTTGGTATAAAATTAAAGACCAGTATTTTATTGGGTATCCCTCGTTTGCACGAAAATCACAAAAATTTCCCCATGAAGTAGAAGCGAATGTCAATGCTTTCGCGTTCATTGCTGGGAAATGACCAAAATCAAAGCAATAAATCTGGAGGCCAATTGCCCCGGCAGTAACTAAGCCCGTTGAAAACTAACACCATGGAGGGCGTTTTTTATGACCTCGTTTCGGCGGAGTAATGCTATTTGCATACTACAAGATCTGAAGGCGCACAGACTCGATAACATTGAAAACGCTAATAAAAATCCGTGATATGTAAGCCTAAACGTGTGAACTGTCGTATGAGGGACGGGAAGGTGGTGCGGCAGCCTTTAAGGTTCTCGACAGCTTGCCACATCTCATCAGAATACACTGGAAAAAAAACACGTTGGATCTAGAGTCCAGACTCTCAAAAACATCGACAAGAAAAAGTACTGTCGACTCAATCGCATTTTTGCTTAAATCAAGAACCAAGCCTCTTAATTTGAGCGGATTTCCTTTTGATTTAAGCAAAAGTCTGTTTGAATCAAGAGTACTTTTTCTTGTCAATGTTTTCAAGAGTCTGGACGCTAGATCCAATGTGTTTTTTTCCAGTGTGCAGACTGTACTGCTCGCTCAACTGCACAAAAACAAAAAAACTTCGGCTACACAACCAAAACTTGGGTGTTCATATTTGAAAACATAATTTTTTGACTCAGGTAACCAATTTTTTTTTTTTTTTTTTCGAAAGAATGGAACTTACGTTAAAATAACCGAAGTTTTTGTTGACTATTCTTTAACAATAGCACTTTAATCAGTAGAGCTGAGAACTTTGGTTACCAGAACTGAAAACTGTGGTGTTCCTCACATAATCCTAAGTTCAGTCCATGTAACAGAAGTATTTTTTTGTCCATTGGAGTGTTCCCCGTCAAAGAATGGCACGTGATACCAAGTCTCACAATAATCGATCGAACAGGAGCACACAGTGGCAAACGGTACCAGTCACTTTGCGTAAGTAAGTGCGCCTTCAATTTCGTCTGATACTGTGCAATACTGCCGTGGCGGAATAGTTGCTCGGAGCGCCTTCAACAGTCACGCTTCGATTTGATGACAGAAGATTACGATTGCCGTTGAAATCACAATCCAGCGCTTGCGCAATTACATTTTTTCTCATCATCGATGGTTTATGAACCAACGTCGCAAATTGTGGTATGCCACAATTTGCGACGTTGCAAGTTTTTCACCACCTATTTTATGCGGTCAAACCAAAACGAACACTTTCAAATCTGCCTTGATTTTTCTACATTTCCTTATGTAGAGAGTTGAGACAACGCGGCTTGTGGATGCCACAAACGGGAATAAAGATTACACAAATCGGACGTTCGCTATAATCTTTGATCAACCCATTCCCGAATTCCTGTCTCCGTTTCCACTCTCATTTCAGTTATTCTTTGCCGTACCTCCTATTCCTCGGTCCATTCCAGTTTATAATCTTTGCAATTGGTGAAACTGTAATTTTTATTCCCGTTCGTGACACTGTGAAGGTCTAAAATTCGGGAACCAATCAGGAATGGATTCGCTTTGTCTTTACTCTCAGTATAAAGTAAGTAAGTCTAGTTCATGCAATAAAACTGCGACGTTGCAAATTTTTCACCGCCTATTTTATGCGGGCAAACGAAAATGAACACTTTCAAATCCGCCTTGATTTGTTTAAGTTATGTGATGCTCGTTTAATGTTTCATTTAATTATATATACTTGAATAATAAATTTTGAATTTTTTTTACACGGCTTTTCTATTTTAGTCGTGGGTGACGTAAAATACGAGAGGGCGTGTTCTCATGGCAACTTGTCGCGTGCTGAGTCCCCGGGGAGGCGATGCCAATCGCGGCACTAATTGACGTGTTAATCTGCGACGATGACCTATCGTAAAACCGCATCGGGGGCCGCTTATATTTTTATCGTCCGGATTTTTCTCCGGACGGATTTGCTCGTGCTCCTTGCGCGTGTCGCTCGCGTAACAATGTCGTTGCGGAAAATATCTCTCGGCGAATCGGCGGCGTTCGAGTTGGCGTTGTTTTCATTAGCGCTGACGGATTGGCCGCCAGCACGAGCTAGCGCTCCGCTGCTGCCGGGGCACCCACTTTGTCTACACGGCCTCGGTAATTAAACCAGCACGTTAATTATTCTGCCGTTAGATTAGAGCTTGTCGCCTTTTCAATCGCGCCGGTTCTTGAGATCTCCGCCTTTTAAAACAAATATTTTTACATTTGTGAGGTATAGTTAAAAGTGAGAGAATTGAAGAGTGTATTTTTAGGTTTTGTGCACTTTCAGTGCAGATTCACCAATCAACTCCGCCCTGTAAGATAAAAGCACTAAAACGGGGTACAGGCTGTGAATGATTATTATGCAAGGAATAATTATGTAACAATAATGTAAGGATAGACAAAATGAACTACATTTTGCAATTAGGAGCTATAAGTTCTGGTCCGGTTTAAAAACGGCGTATGCGTACCATTATTTTCCCTATGCACATAAGTGTTTTTTTTTTTTTTTCAGATAAGCCGGTATTTATAGCACCAAATTGCAAAATGTAGTCCATATATCGTGGATGATTATTCAGTGATAATTCTGTATGCATAAGGCAGAAAAGTTGAAGACAATTATTATGTGCATTGAACTTACGTCGAGTACCAAATGAATTGCAAGTACGCTCGACAAATTGATACATAACGGTCAGATATAAGGGTTTGTTGCAGACAAACCCTGAAAAAATAACGGCTACGACAGTGTCTTCATTCATCGATCGAATACAATGCAAACTGCCGGCTGGCTTCACTTCTTTTACAAGCACTCGATGCGAGATATTCCTTTAGGAATCTACAGCTATAACTCCGAAGACATCGGCTGGCGGATTAAGGCCGAGCGAATTCTGCTTACAGATCCACTCGTCACATGAAAATTTGTCGCCACCACCTCGAACCCGGGACCTATTGACCTAGAGTCAGACGCGCTTACCTCTCATGCAAAGTTCAGATCTAAAGATTTCTCTTGCCTGATTACGTACTTATAACTCCACGCTTCAATCGCAATACACGGAAAAAATAGTTAAGGCAATCGATCGTGGAGGAGGAAAAACAGTAGCAGCAAATGAGGGAAATATTCGGAAAACTAAGGACTTTTCCGAAGAGTTTTCGATACTTTGAAAATGAGACCCGAGCGCAAAACCGCGTGAGGACATAAGTCGAGACGCATACAAGAGCTTCACAATTTCTATAGATGGGGAAAGTTATAACAAGAGGAATTAGGTTGCCGTAAACGGTGCGGTAACTTTTCGGATTACTGTTGCGATGTCAAAGTTTCAGTTCCGAAGTAAATACCACGATTACAACGCTACCAAGCATGTCATTCCATATTATGGAGACGGAGATTCTTTATCAGGTATTGTCTTTGGAAAATAAACAACCGTAAATATTATTCCGGCTAATGAGTTTATATTTTTATTAATGTTGTTTAAAGGAAGTGTAGCTTTTGAGAATGACTTCATCGAAGTTTACTTTTTTATTTGTGTATTGGGCTACGATATCTAAATATATGTCGAGTACGTCAGGCGTCTGCATCATACATTTCTAAGGTTTGTTGAAGCATAATATTTATTTCCAGGGACTTTATTTATCTTTTTGCCAAACAAAATCGATAAACAACATATTGAGGAATATGTCTTGCAAAGAAGACCAGGTTTGGTATCCTTGATTCGCGAATTTCTCGAATAATCCAACGCCATAGATTGTGATCCTTCGCACAGAGTTTCTCAAACACCGATTATTATTAACAGTTGATAATGATAAAGTAAAGTTTCAAGTTTGTGCCTTGATTAATTGAAAAACCATATATTATTATTTTTCAGGAGTTAGTAAAGTGATTGTATCTAATACAGCAAAATCTATGAAATGTGTTGTGATAACTTCATAGCAGGTTCGTATTAAATGTACTCTTATAAATCAAGCCCAAAATACATCCAACATCGTAAGGGAGAAAAAAATGCTCAATATGTTGCTCGTCGTTTATTATTGAGTCCCTTTATAGAGAGAGAGAGTTGAGACAATGCGGCTTATGGATTTCACAAACGGAAATATAAAGATAACACAAAACGGACGTTTTTTGTAATCTTTGATCGACTCACTCACGAATTCCCATCTCCGTTCCCTCTCTCATTCTATTTGTTCCTTGCTCGTACCCCCAATTCCCCGGTCCATTCCAGTTTATAATCTTTGCAATCTTTTTGCAATTGGTGAAAATGTAATCTTTATTTCCGTTTGTGACACTATGAAGATCTAAAATACTGGAACCAATCAGAAATGGATCTGCATTGTCCTTACTCTCACTATAGGGGGACTCTAGTTTATTAAATCTAAAACAAAATGTTGTCCCTAAAATTAAGTTCCCCCTTACCCGTTTTCCTACATCCAGAATAAGGACACAAAATTGACGGAGTTCTAATTCAGAATGCGATTACTCTGTTGCAGGTGATCCTGACCCTGAAGAGTTTGAACATGTACAGTTTATCCGCCCGAAATGTGATATTGCAGGTGATCAGCCACGTGCTGGCCTACATGAATTCGTGTATAAATCCGATCCTGTACGCTTTTTTATCGGAGAACTTCCGGAAAGCGTTCCGCAAGGTGATTTACTGCCGGAAAGGAGGGCTCCGGGCGCGCGGTCACATGGACGGCCGGCCCGGCGACGAGAGGTCCGCGCTCACCAAAACCACCAGAACCAATGATATTTTATGAGAGTACAAGGTAAGAAAAATACTATTCTGTTTACATTATCGTATTGCCGCACAGTGGATCGAGTCAGTGGCGTGGCGTGCTTTGCGATGTATCGAATGTTATGCCGTTTAAACCCATGGAAAAGGATCGATTAACAGGGTGTTCGCAGCGATAACACCTTAATAATCGATTCTTCACCGTAGGTTTAAATGGCATAACAATCGATTTATCGCAATTCACGCCACGCCACTGGATCGAGTCAACAGGAGAGATCGGACCTTTGGAAACGTCAAACGCTTATAACTCCGTTTATACAAAACTTTGAGATTCTATAAGTGGTTTCTTTGGTTTCCTCGTAAAAGCACCCCTTGAAATTTAAAATGTAACGATCTCAACATCAAAAGTTGCAGTTTTAGTTAAAAATTCCATATCCAGCCTCTCTGATTGATTTGATCCACTGTGTGCCGTGTTATTAAAGAAAGCAATCGGTGCAAAAATGAAGTACTAGGCATTGTAGGGTTCCAAGCCTGTAGGATGTCTACCATCAGTAAAAATCGGTAAAACTGGAAAATATCAGGAAATTTGATGTCATTGGGAAGAATCAGGAAAATCAGTCATGGATCAGCAAATTTCGAGTACGTTCAGCCTTTTTCAACGACTTACAGTTAGCACGTGCTAAAAGGAAACGTGTTATTAAATTCATTAAACATGCTCGTCTATAAAATCAAATTAATTTCGTCAATTAGTTCGCGCAAAACATCAGTAAATTTCATTTCAAATATCAGGAAAATTAAAGACTGAATTTTAGTAGACACCTCGCCAGCGGAAAATTTTATTTCACGAGTCCTCAGGTCTTCACAAAATTGTCAATAATATTGGTCGAATTTCTTTTAGTGATCAATCTCGCCTCTGCTCTAAAACAAAATCCCAGTCGCAGGAAGTATGAACCGTTGTAGTATGACCATGTGAAGAGAATGTTTTTAACACCTATATGGGGAGGGAGTACAATGGTACATATGTTTTCCAACTTTTTCGGGGAGGGGGGGGGTGTTCCGAAAAATAATCATTACTTGCTTTGGTCTAAAAACCAATCACTTGACTCTAAAGTACATCAACAAGTACACATTGTCCGTATTTTTTTTGTGTAAGTTGCGCGGAATAGTTTTGTAATTCCCGAGTAAACACGTCATACTGTTTTATCTGTGATCAAACCTGTATCAGTGATGGTATTTGACTAGTCGTGTCATTGTGTGAAGTGGTCTCATTTTGACCCGAAGAATCAACTCCTGAAATTCTCTTATTAGCCCTGAGCTACTCTGTTTACAAGTCCAACTCTCCCGAAAGTTATAAAAGTCGTTTCTGTTTGCGCTTTGCAATCTCTGCTTTCTTTGTTTTGCTTTTCGTCTGATCTACGAGCTTTTTATGGTAATAAAAACGCTGTAACTTAGTTTTTCTTGAGATGAGTTGATGAGATGTCGGAAACATGTATTTACGTTCAAGGTTAAGGATGAGAAAGCTGTAATCATTGTGGCGAGTGAAGGGAGGGCGAGGGGGTTAACTCAATGCGAGTAAACAATGTTTCTTTTCATCGCATGTTATTTTGGTACAACTTTATTGACGTGATGGAGAAACGACAAAACCCACATCCCGGGTTAAAATTGCAAATCGTGTACGCAGATTTCAGCTTCATGATTGTTTTGTTTTTCGTAAGATGTAGAGTCCCTTTATAGAGAGAATTGACACAACGCTGCTCATGGATGTCACAAACAGGAATAAAGATTACACAAATCGGACATTTTGTGTAATCATTGATCAACCCATTCCCCGATTCCTGTCTCCGTTCCCTTAGCTCTCTCATACTATTTGTTCCTCGCCGTTCCCCCAATTTCGCGGTCCATTCCAGTTAATAATCTTTGCAATTGGTGAAAATGTAATCTTTATTCCCGTTTGTGACACTGTATGTATGTATGAGCCGCTTTTACAGCGCACTTGGGCGCTCTGCGACGCCTATTCTCCACAGGAATCTGTCATGGTAGAGATCCTCCGGAAGTTGGCATCTCTCCATCTCTTCATGGATGCCCTCTACCCACCGTTTGGCTGGACGCCCTCTCCGTCGCCTACCTGGGGGGACCCACTCCAACACCTTCTTCGGCAACCTGGTATCAGCCATTCTCTGCACATGCCCATACCATACCAATTGCTTGGTCATGATATCGTTCACAATCGTCCCCTCAACGCCCATTATCTCTCGGACACGTTCATTCCTGACACGTTCTTTCCTCGAGATTCCAGCCGATCTTCGCCAGAAATCCATCTCGGTCGCCTTGAGCATTTCTTGGGTCTTTGCGACACTGTTAAGATCTTAAATGCGGGAACCAGTCAGCAATGGAATCACATTGTTTCTTCTGAGTATATGGGGACTCTAGTAGGATCTAAAATGGTTATATTCCTGGTCATCGAGATAGTTTCTCTGTCTTATAAATGACACTGGGTCCACAAAACTGTGACTAAAGCCAGATGAAAACTAGAAATTTTAAATGCTCATTTAAAATTACAAAATAAACTCGCCGAATTTTTCAGTAGTTTATCCCTTGGGTCATCAGGAGGCATGCCAAAAAAGAAAAAAAAAAGTATATATATTGGCGCTTGAAAATCAGACTTGGGTGCCCAAAAATAAAGGATACTGGCTAGTCATCAGCAATCATTGCGGCTCTTAGCATCATACGTAGAACCAATGCCTGTTTTCTTCACTATTATCCTCGCCGAACAGTGGATCGAGTCAATAGGAGTGGTCGGACAAAATGTGGAATCTTTAAACGCTCATAACTTCGTTATAGAAAACTTTGAGGTTCTGAAAGTGGTTACATCGGTATTTTCATGAAATTTTTTACTACACGCACCCCTTGTAATTTCAAATGTGACGAAATAAACATACAAATTTGCAGTTTTAGTCAAAAATTTCATGTCCGACCTCTCCCATTCGATCCACGGACTCGATCCACCGTGCGCCGGTCAGTTCAAGAGAGACTCCGTAAGCTTTCCCTTAAAGTACGGTAAAGGCAGGATAAGGTCGAGTTTATTTTGTAATTTTAAATCAAATTTATAGTTTTCATCTAGCTTTAGTCACAGTTTTGTGGATACCCAGTGTCATTTATAAGACTGAGAAACTATCTCGATGAACAGGTATAGAACCATTTTAGATCCTACGACCTACTCCTACGAATAAGTAATTAAGGTAAATAAAAAATTGACGACCAATCAGTACATTTTTCCCTGATTTATATTAAAAACTCGGAAAAGAGGTTGCATTCACGAGTATAATATCATTTAGGTTGCTATTGTCTGTTTTCGTCTTTACATCTTTGCTGTCACCATAGGTACCAGCTGACATTGCGACATACCCTGAATTCACTTCCTAGAATTCCACGTCGACGTTAATAGGATCTATTTATGCTAAAAGGAACTATGCTCCACGCAAACCCCATGCACATAGTTCCTTTTAGCGTAAATACGTCCAATATACATTTTGAAGAGCCCTCGCTCGGCAATTCGCAATCATCTTCGGAGGTCCCATCTTTTTTCATTCCTCTTGTGGAGCGTCGTAAAATTTGATTTTCGGGAAATAGTGAGTGACAAAGAAGCCGGCGGATCAATGAGAGAGAGGGCGGAGACTCGCGGATTTCAGCGGATAAATTGAATTTTTATCGTCGCTTCCGCAGCGACAGTTTTACTGTGTAATCTTTCGTCGCTCATGATTTACGTTCACTGCACAACCCTAAACGCTCCCTCCCATTATGCGCTTTTCGTTAAGAGCTCATTCAAGTGCCTTCGGATTACAATGTAGGCGAGGGCAAATGTAGTTTCAATATGGATTTTAAGAGGGGTGTAAAATCATGGCATTGAAATAATTCTTCTTTTTGTCGAAGCCAGTCGATCTCTGACATAAGTTGGGTGGCGTTCGGTAGAAAAAGACCGCGTCTTAGAACCGCGTAACTGGTTACAGCGCATCTGCGGGCTGTTACGCGATTTTAAAATTGTCGCTTTTTATGATATCATGAGCTTTAAAAGTTGATTTTACATGATGTCAGCTGTAATAGTGTTCTAGTCGCATTCAATGAGTATCTTTTTTCTGAGCACCAAATGTTAAACAGAAAGCCACATCGGGATCGATTTAAAGTTTGACTCCTGCATAAGACTCAAAGATAAACTTCAAGTTCGATTTCTGCAAAATTTGTTCCAACACTTTGAATTTTGGCGATAGATAGTAGAGCAGTGGTTGAGTTCAAAATCACTCATAACTCAATTTTTTCCAAATGTGGGTTGGTTCCTTTCTGCTTAACTCAGTCCAAATCATCATTTGAACTTCATTTTGCAAGCAGGAGAAACCACCCTATCTAGCTCTGTAAGAGCCTCTATCTGCATAGAGAAATTAATGACGCATATCGATAGACAAAGTGCAAAACCACGTACCTCCATCGCGGTGTTTCAAAATCTATTTCTTTTTTATTTTTTCAAAAAAGTAGAAGCCAACTTAAAAGCTTGAAATTCATACCGAATACTCCTCTAACAGAGAAGAAAAATTAAAGAAAAGTTAAAGAATTAAGTTTTCAAGAAATTACGTTGACCAGTTTTCTGAAGAAAAAACTAAGTATGACAGGAAGTCTGCAACATCGCAAACGGAAATCCGCGGTTTCCTCTTCGCTCGTCGATATGTTATTTCTACAACGAATCTGGAACAATAGTTCCGTATTATAGAATGTAGCTCATTAATTGGAACTAACCAAGAAATAGGTAATCATTTGTAATTTTGTACCAAAGTGAGGCCCAGTATTTATTTTCAGTTCGTCGCAGTAATTGGACTGTATCTCGCGAATAGATCCAATACTCTTACTTCTCGCTCATTTCAGAAACAGCGTCTGGATCCTCATTATCCGTATGCAGATAGTTCTTTCATGAACAAGTCTGAGATAGCAGCTCTTTATTGCGTAAAGCAGTCTAATTGGAGAGTGGAAATTCAAAGCATCTAAAAAGCCATCACGTGTTGCTAGGATTGTGCTGAAGTATCTCTTATACAAAAACGTCATCAAGTGACAGGCAAAACAGCCCCCAAGCCCTGCCTCCTCCCTCTCCTTCCCCTTGAGTAATATTAACAGAGTTCTGCCGGAAGGAGCCAGATGTGAGGTTGTCTAATAGTTCTGCTTTCCTCGCGTAAATACCGTCCGTAAATGTAATAATTAGATTTCGCCGAGGTGGCAAATTAAAAGCGTGCGTAATTTCAATGTAACGGTTTTAGAAAATCGCAGAGTTCCGCGAACAAAATTTCGCTGAACATTTAGCAATGGACACCAGTGACGTCAAAGGAAAAGGAGTCCCGCCTCGTTCCTCGAGTGAGTCCCTAGCGAATTTCTATCTCAGTAAACTCCGACATCTGTTTTATTCAAAGCGATACTACGAAACTCTTCCCGCGTGAAAGGAGAGCACGGGAGACACGTCAAGAGTCGAAAGAGTGTCTCACAAAATATAAAAAGAAGACGAGGGGAGGGGTCCTTTTGCAAAGCGTGAGGTTGTCTAATAGTTCTGCTTTCCTCGCGTAAATACCGTCCGTAAATGTAATAATTAGATTTCGCCGAGGTAGCAAATTAAAAGCGTGCGTAATTTCAATGTAACGGTTTTAGAAAATCGCAGAGTTCCGCGAACAAAATTTCGCTGAACATTTAGCAATGGACACCAGTGACGTCAAAGGAAAAGGAGTCCCGCCTCGTTCCTCGAGTGAGTCCCTAGCGAATTTCACAGTGGCGTGGCGTGCCTTGCGATCTATCGATTGTTAAGCCATTTAAACCTATGGAAAAGGGTCGATAACCAGGGTGTTCGCAGCGAACACCTTAATAATTCGATTCTTTATCATAGGTTTAAATGGCAGAACAATCGATGTATCGCAAAGCACACCACGCCACTGGAATCTCAGTAAACTCCGACATCTGTTTTATTCAAAGCGATACTACGAAACTCTTCCCGCGTGAAAGGAGAGCACGGGAGACACGTCAAGAGTCGAAAGAGTGTCTCACAAAATATAAAAAGAAGACGAGGGGAAGGGTCCTTTTGCAAAGCGTTAATGGTAAAGTTGAACCTAATTTGGAAGACGCGGAACTTCCTCCTCCAGCAACGATCAAACAATCAAATTCAGCAAAACTCAGCTATCCGCAGCCGAGTTGCCGAATACGGAAAAAATCTTCGAATCCATCTCGCTCAAATTAGGAGATTGCTTGACCTGGATTCACCGCACTGGAAAAAAGTCGCTTTGATCTAGAGTCCAGACTCTTAAAAACATTGACTAAAAAAAAAAAATTCTTGATTCAATCGGACTTTTCGCTTGGATGAGAAGGAAATCCGTCTAAAGCAAGAGGCCCGGCTCTCAGATTCAAGGAAAAATCGGTTTGAATCGGGAGTATTTTTTCTGGTCAATGTTATTAAGAGTCTGAACTCTAGATCCACGCGACTTTTTTTCCAGTGCAGAGGAGAAATAAAGGTTTTTTTAAAACGATTGAGTTGCTACCGATTTTGCGATTGACTTCAATCTTTATGCCTTTGTAATAGTGACCAAAAAAGAAACAACTTCAAACTCGACTTGCAGATTAGATATAATACAATGTTCAACTTTCTACCTTTGGACGTCTCAAAACCAGATGACAGCTGGATCAGGATCTTCAGCTGCGTCTACACGGCCGAAATTCAGTGTAATTCAGACCATCCAGATCTAAGTCTTTAAGCTATTGTGTATTTGAAGCTCCGATTCAGCCTGGGAGTTTGCTGCACCATTTTTCCATGAGCTGAAAGGAAATCACACGCACTACATGAGGAGATAGGAGACACGAAGTGCTAACTAAGCGAGAATCAGAATTGATTATATTTTACCAGTTTGTGCACAGGTCCCAAACACTGAACTTGGACTAGGTTTTTATTTCCGTAACTTGCGCTCAAATGCTCAGAATATTTGAGAACACCTCTCTCTGCCACAACTTTCAAAGGGTTCAGAGGGCGCCCACACGCAACCTGTTGCTTCCGCAACAGAGAGCTGTGTTCCTATATCAAAGCGAGGTAGCGCAACCCTCGAAAAACTTCTCGAACCTCTGAGAAGTCGGGCGAATATTATTTCTCGTGGATGGTAGGTTGGTGTGTCCCGACATTTTAACCGTCTCTTTCGTGCGAATTTACCTATAAAATTACCTAGTTAGCTGCAGGACCTTTAGACCTAGACGGGACCTTTATCCACAAAACTAATCAAACTAATCTTTTTTAGTGTTGTCGGAGCACAGATGAATGTTTTACAAAAAATTTGGGACAGAAATGTTCAAAATAGTTTGACCAAGCCGGTGTATTGTAGAGTACCTTTATGGACAGAGTATGGCCGCACTGAAGGCTCCACACGTGATTGGCTCAGCCATCTGAGGCCTTTTATGGAGCTTTTCGGATCCAAAAATATGGCGGACGTTATATGCAGACCATTATCGAGTGCAGATAAGGATTTATTTGCACATGTGATCATGAAATTACAAAAATAAGGTAGACGTATTCACTCACTTTTGAATCCAATGTTGCACGTGCAGTACATTTGAAAAAGTCTTTTTGACTTGGACCTCTACTATTGCGTGCCATATTAGAGTGCCATTGCATTTGTGACCATGAAATTACACAAATTCCTAAGTTAGACGAATTTACTCAGTTATGAATCCAATGTTGTGCATTCCATCTGAAAACGTCTTTTTGACTTGGACCTCTATTATTGCGTGCCATATTGGAAGTTTGGGTAACCAACCTTGCAAGTTCAAGTCACCCACCCCGGTTGGTAACAGGTGGAGCAACGTCAAAGGGTGGCGACAACCCCTTCTCACCCGCTCCCACCTTCTCCCGCTAGAGCCGCCGCCATTTTTTAGGTTCCTGAGAGCCCCATGAAACTCAGTGTCCATACTCTCCCTATTAAGGTACTCTAGTATATATAGCGGCTGAAAGTTTACAGCTCAACAACGTAGTTTCTCGAAACTACGTTGTTGTCTTCCTCAGAGGAGCTATCCAAAATCCCTATCAAGGTTCGAATTTGCCGGATTCTATTGTCAAATTTTGCCTTCTAATGACAAAAAAAGGGACTGTCCCCGCAACTTTTACCATGGATTTTTATTCTCTGTCGAAGTCTAAAAATTAGATCCTTGGAGCCGTAGCCGCTCGTAATTATGTTACAATTTCGTTGAAGTTTAGATCGACGCAGTGATCGAATCTGACAACATGCACTGCTCGAGAGCTGCGTTTGAAAGTACCCGATGAGTTTGTGAGACGGGGAATTGAAAGACTTGCAGGGAGGTGCGGCGAAAACATCGCTCCGATAATGGACACACTGGAGCGAGCTTTCGTTACATCAGGCAGCCGGATTAAACAGCTCCGCTAATTGATCGTCAGTTTCCCTACATTCTACTCTAATCAATGCTGTCAAGCAGTCAGAAATGGAATTTTTTTTTCTTTCCCCCGTTTGTTCGCGTTTTAACCCAAAAAGTTCACTGAAAAAAAAGTTCGGTCGTATGTACCAAAGTTCGGTATTTCATATCATCCCACACTGGAAAAAAAACAAATTGTATCTAGAGTCCAGACTCTTAAAAACATCGACAAGAAAAAATACTCTTGATTCAATCAGATTTAAGCTTAAATCAAGAACCAAGCCTCTTAATTTGAGTGGATTTCCTTTTGATTTAAGCTTAAATCTGATTGAATCAAGGGTATTTTTTCTTGTCGTGGCGAAGCATTATTATTATGGAGGCCAAAGGGGGCATTGATCTGTACAGCCGGAGAATAAAATATTAAAGACAAGTGCTTCACCAGGAGGCTGATTGTTGAAATTAATAGACAGAGCGATAGATAAAGAAGACATAAGGAGTATTTAGCGATTATATTTGTGGAAATGAGTGGTTCTCATAGACTAAGGGAGAAAACGCTGCACTAACTGTAGGGTCTCTCATGGGTGCTGTTGCTTAGTCTATTACTTACCTCCTTTGTCCGTTGCAACTACCCGCTACTACCAATTGGATCCCTCCATATCCATTTTGTCTTCTTTGTCTATAGCTTCGTCCATCAATTTCAACAATCAATCCGCTGAGGCGGATCCTGCAAGTTGACAACAGTGCTCCGAAGAGAATCGATAAATTCAACTTAGGTTTGAATGGAGAAAAACAATACTGCCGACTATCTTGGTTAGAAGTTAATTTCAGCAATTTCCGTCGTGCGAATCGTGTCTTTCGTGAAATTTTGAAGGAGGTTTCAGACAGCAGAATGCCTAAATTCGTACCTTGTCTAATAATCCATCGTGGTCCATGTAAGCGTAGATTTTCAATGAAAATTGATTTTCTCGAGTGAAGGACCTTGGCAACAACTGACTGTATCTGAGCACCTAAGTTAATGACTACACTTAGTTCGCAAACTTTGACCCAACTTACTTTGACGCTTAATCCCTCTCAATATCGTCTGACCCAGATTCCTCACATCGGAGGTTTATACTCGTATGTTACGTGCTCCTTACACCGCGACGAGGCTACAAAGTGAAGAAAGGAGTGGAACGACCTTAAGTTTTCATCATTGCATTTCTGCGCTTCTCGCTGGAGCGTAATTTCTTAGTTCACTTTCGCGGATTTAGAAAATTCATCGAAACACTGCGTGATCGTTTTGAAAACACATTACGGGCCGTGAGAAACTGAAGGGAGCTACGAGTTTATTCCAGAGACAAGAGACCCTCCACTCGTATCTCGGCTATGGTGGAAGCTTTTACTTTAGGGACTTCAACATTAAGCTGTTGACTTACCTACATAGTTGATGTTTAACAACGCGTTGGCAGTTCCGTTTTGCAAACGAGTCGAAGTTCGGGAATTTTGTTTGGCTCATAACGTCACCCAAAGCTCATCATCCACCATATAGGTAGGTCAACAGCCGAAAAAGAGTGATGAAAGTTGCTCCCTTATAATTTTCCATAAGGAATTTTTGAAGTCCCGAAAGTAAAAGCTTCCTCCCTTCGCCAAGAGGGCTGTGGATGATCTCTTGTCTCTGGTTTATTCTCAGGAGAAAATGGGATTATGATGAGCCAAGCAAACGGGAGCTAAGCGAAACAAGTTTTCGATCCTTATATTTTGTTGTCGGTAGAATTCCTTCAATGAGTCACTGTTAGGCTGATAGTTACCTTAGCTAAATTTAATTACTACACTTGGCAATCTCAAGTGAAATCAAAAGCCACTGGAATAATTTCAAATGTTTAGGTTTCCTCTTTTGTAGAAAATAAATTTTTCTATTCTTTTCCTACATTTAAATTCTTATAGACGATTTCAGATGGAGTCAAAATTTTCAACTCAATTGAGCGATCCGTAATAACGAGGTTCTTTCGTGCGTTCAGTGGAAAATATAATTGGAATTGGTCAATAAAAAATTATTAATTTTGTCAGTCGGCTTCCTCGTGCAATTATTGAGAAAATGACTAAATTAGATCATAAAGGGGAACCGAAAGATGTGCCAGTTTCTTTGCCATTTCTCAGTTGTGAGACTTAATTCATAAAAAAGAAACCCCCGAAAGAACTCCCTGTTTCCTTTTCTCTAAGCTTCATCCAGTTCGTTATTTTCTACTTTCACTGGCGTGTAATTTCAAGTAAAATAAAAATATAACAGCGCTATTTTTGGAAGTTTGGCAAAATAATTTCAATAGCTCGGGAAAAAATCGAAAATTCCGAGAGTTAATGTCTGTTCGTTTTCCTCGAAAAAATAAAACGTCTGCACCGTTGCAACCCAAAATTTACGGTCTCATAATTTCACTACAGGTATGAGGTAAGCACGCTAATGCGCCGACTGCACTTGAAAAACGCAGGAGCTCAATAGAAATCCGAGAACAATGATGCATTTCATGCTACCTAAGGCGATACATTTTCAGTAGTTTCCGGGAAATGTTAATGTTGAAATTGAAGTCGCTTTTCGTCGTGCCCCACAAAACAACTGATCTACGAGGAGATCTCGCTGAAGCTTCATGAGTTTCGCCTGAAACGCCATCCTCGGTCTACCTGGAGGTTGTTCCCTCCCTCCCTTTCCGTGCCATTCAGTTGCGACGTTATTAAACAGAGTGTCGCGCGAATGAAAATTCGAAGCTATCTTTTTTCAGGGCTCACCGCGCTCTTGAGCTCAATTTAACGACCTGCCATTTTTAATTTCGCCAGCAATTTAAGACGAAACGCCGTGCTGTCAATTTGCCTGCCGTGCTTCATGTTTTAAAGTTCACGGCACCAAGTTTTTTGTTCGCTCATTCGGCACTCCGACAGGAAACTAATAATTAAAATGTGTGTCCTTTAATAATTAAAAGTCTCCGGCCTGGAGTAGATCTTTCGGTAAACAAATATTTTATCAGTACTTTAAATGGTAGGTAAGAAGCTTTCCGCCTTGCCTTATCGAATTGCTACAAAAATTGGATAAGTTGAAACCGGAAGGGTATTTCTCTCCAGATCCTACACCCCCCCCCCCTCCGTCCTAACAATTTGAGTGATATGAAGAGCGCAGTTTTCTCTGAAAAAAGTTAACTCCGTTTCGCACCTATGTCACTCGATTTCTTTGATGGCAAAATCGGCTGAGATACATTTCGATTTCAATCTAAAATTTTTGATATTGTATGCTGAAAAAAACTCCGGCCGTGGAAGCCGTACTTAGGGCTATAAAGACATACCGTTCGCGTTCCAGGCTCAAAGGCCAAAAAATCCGGGCGTAGCGCCCGGAGCAATCGAATCTATGACTCCAGCACCCGGAACTTACAGCCTCTGAGCCCGGAACGGACGGCATGTCTATGTAGCCCGTAACTTTTTTTTGGTGTTATAAAACCATATCGTTAGGAATCCGATAGTTAGGAAGACATTTTTGTCGAATTTTAACCCCCCCCCCTTGCACTTCTGTAAACCCCCTTTGAATTACGGAGGACTGGCGTGCCCCAATTTCTTAGATAATGACGGAGGAAGCCTTGAAATAAGCTGAAAAAATTCGAGTTTTTATGGTATTTTTCTCGTTGAAGTGGCAGAAATGCATGAGACTGGACTTGACCCCCCTTTTTCTCTGCTTCCCATCATAAAAAGCGGTAAGGCATTCTTACACCCCTTCCCTCCTCCTAAATGGCTTACGTAATACTTGAACGGCCCTTCAGCGCAGAGCCCTTGATTTGTACTGCAAAAAGCGAGTCGAAGAAAATGAGATAGAGAACGATAAGAATGTACTCACAAATTAGTGCTGGAGGAAAAATAACGCTTGACAGTAGTGGAGACAGAGGCATGGACTATCGAAAGCATGGTTTTTTTTGCGGGTAATTGGGGAGCTTTTGCCCTTGTTCCGCGCTCCTCCCTCGCTTTGCTCCGCTTTTTTTCCTCGAGCCCTTTTGTTCGGAATAGGAATTGTGCTTTTGTTTGAAACAATGGCTCGGAACACGTTGCGGACCCTGCAACTAACCTGCACACCGACACCGGCCGAAACAATTGTTTCCGGTTCCGCGGTTGCTTGGTAGCTCAAAAAAGTCCAATAGATCGTATTCGATACATCAAACAGGTGAGATCGTATCGATATCGATTGGTTCAACATGTAAACATTGCCTCAAACGTCAATGAAGTAATCTGAGGGAAGGGGTTTCTCGTGATAGATTTTTGATTCTCATGAGTATAAAATGGCATTGTGATATGAAATTGTCAGGAATTTTCTCATTTTCAGCTTTTCCAACTTCCTAAAATTGTTCCTAAAATTTTTGATCACGGTAATGTTCTGCATGGTCTTTTGAACCAAACGAAATATCGAACCACCATCGAATACGATCTATGGTACAGCGAACCACTATCGAATACGATCTATGGTACAGCGAACCACTATCGAATACGATCTATGGTACAGCGAACCACCATCACGATCATGATCCATGGATCGTATTTGATAGTGGTTCGCTGTACCGTTTGCTTTAATTCATATCTTGTCTAGAGGACCATTGAAATGGATTATGTTCTAATGGTTGAAACTCGCAAATTGGCAACAGTATTCCGATTTGTTGCTGGTCAGGTTAGCCCAGTCGTCAGCGCTTCTGACTCGAGGTCAGTAGGTCCCTGGTTCGAATTCCGAAAGTCCGGCTATAAAGTTTCAGGGAACCGGAGATTAGGTTTGTTCAAACAGATTTCGTTTAACATTGATCTCTGAAAATATGAATCGCATCAACGCAAATACATTACGAGATTTAGACACGTCGGAGTCTTTCCTTATATCCTTGGCTCTTGCCTCGCTTGTGTTTCCGGAGGGAAAAAAATCGAGCGGCGAACGTGGCATCAATGTACTTTTCAAAAGGGTTGCTCCAGCTAATTGGAGGTGAAATGACACTCCGTAAATTACTGCCCCCGACACCACGGTGGATTTCCTCCCTCCCTCGCTTTATTATGACTCGAATATCGGACAAAGAGAGAGCTATTGGGCCCGCGATCCGTGAAATCCATTTTTCCTCCCGGCCTGTCAATGCGGAAGTTAGCACACGTGTCGCAAAACCACTATCATCTCCCTCGCCTCATTTCGTGTTCCGTTTCTTCCTCTCTTCATTAAATTCATATCCAGATTTTTCATCAAAACGTGTGATGATGCATAAAGGATGCCAATGATGAAGGTGGAGATGGACCCCCAAGATTTTACGTTTCATTTATTGCTAAGAAATTGAGAGATGAACCGAAAAAAAAGGAAGCTGATTTAACATTCTAGATGGAAAAAAGTGTGCGACAACTCACAAAACGCTGAATTAACTGCCAAAGCAGTTAGTTTTACATCTTGACATTGCTATATAGTAACTGCGTAGCGGTTAAATCAGCGTTTTGTGAGTTGTCGCATATTTTTCTCATCCAGAATGTTCAATCAGCATCCTTTTTTTCGGTGTATTTATCCAAAAGATTCTCTAACACATTTCCACGAAAACGAAGAAGGGTGGTTGATATTCTTAAGGATGTGGGCGGAATATTATAAATTTAAAATTATGATATACATATAGAACCAAATCACACTTAATTATTAGGTTTACTAAATTGTTCTCTCTATTTCCCCTTTCTTCCTTTTTTGAAAAATTAATGAATAAAGCTTCCCACGGATGCATAATGAAGTGCAATTATTGATGATGGTTAACACTTTAAAACATGGTTTTTGCCCTAATATAGCTCTAATACAGAGTAAACTGAATGTTAAGGAAACGAAGAGCATAAATTTCCTCTAACATAAATCTATTTTTTGTTTTGCTTTGATTCTGTAGGGTTTTGTGCCTCTACTTTCAAGGGTTTTTTTCGTCTCAAAAGTAACATTAAATTTTTAAAACCTCCTATTTGAAGAAATTTAACAAATACCTTTAGATTAAAAAAACAGTGGTTTAAATAGCACAATTTTGCAACTATGCCAATAAAAAAATGCATAGTTCCCCCGGGTATTCCTCCGAAGTAATTTGAGGAAGGCGCCTATGATCTTTGCGCCTCGAGTTTGATATTTTACCGCATAGTGGATTAAAAGCAACCTTGCTCTCGACAAGAAATTGATGATCAAGATCATTATGAAGATGTTTCGTCTAATCTTAACGAAGCAACAACGATGAGTTTCTATTTCACATAAAACGAAAGACAATATTTACAGCCAAGTCGTAAGAGCTGTCAGAAGGCTGCGAGCTTTTATCAACACAAAAGCTGGTTTCATTCCCTCGCCCGCCCCGCTGGCGATGCTGCGGCAATGTTGTCTTAAGACCCGGTTTGAAAGCACTAGGATTCGAAGTAACTGCGTAAATACACCCTCGTGCCTTCTGATTTAGGACACCATTTCTGCCGGAGCTGTATAAAGTATACCTAAATTCTGTGAGTCGCTCTTGAAGTATATACCGAGGTTGCGACAGCGCCTATAAAGTTGATAATTTCTATCAGAATTTATTTTGAAACGTATCTCGCATTGAAATACGCCTTTACTCCCCTTTTTATCTAAGACCGTAATGGAGAAAAACATAAAAGCTTTTAGTGAGGGTGGCAAAGCGGATGGAGCTCAAAGGTTCATGAATTTAGAGTTTCGACGGCCCTTAAATTTGTTAACAGAAAGTCGTATCAATTTTGACAAATTTGGCAGTCTTCTACGAAGCCTTTTAAATCATCCTCTCCAGGAATTTCTGATCAATTATCTTCATCTTTGACACAGTTTGACTTACCTAGTACGGTATCCATACGCATTTTCTTACACTATTTTTTATTACTCTCTTACTTTTAAACCTTCACTGGAAAAAAAAAAAAAACACATTGGATCTAGAGTCCAGACTCTTGAAAACATTGACAAGAAAAAATACTCTTGATTCAATCAGATTTTTGCTTAAATCAAAAAGAAATCCGCTCAAATGAAGAGGCTTGGTTCTTGATTTAAGCAAACATCCGATTGAATCAAGAGTATTTTTTCTTGTCGATGCTTTTAAGAGTCTGGACTCTAGATCCAACGTGTTTTTTTTTCCCAGTGTTGTTTGATTGTTACATTGTAGAGTATTCATAAGAGCGATTAGATTTTTTGAAGACTGTGATGATGTATCATGAATAAAAAGTGAAAAAATTGTCTGCTAGTTTAAATTGTTTATGACACTTTTGTCAGTTTGGTAAACTGTAAATCTTTTTCATCATATATCATGAAAAAATCGCTTCCAAAAATTCTTCACAAATCTACCTCTCCTCTCGAAATGTTTGAACTCCTTACCTCGATAAAAGTTCATTTACTTCTCGACAGTGTTTGCTCAAGACTCCAGCAATTAATGGCAATATTTACTTTAGCCGTCGTCGTGGAGGCATCATTAAACTGAGAGTCATTAGTGGAAAACAAAATAAAAGCAGGGTAGCGCTACTTGTAGCTAAAATTCAAACCTATTCGCTCCACGTCCGAATCGATGAACTTGATCCGCTTCCTGAGAAAACTTCCATCGAGTTATAATACCTCAGAAAAATAATTACGGCTAAAAAAGAACAGCTCAAAATATTTTACGCACTGAATCGAGTTTGTAATTCGAAAATTTTCATCGCAGTTTTACGGCATAATATTGAATTTCTACTTGACGCAGTGCAAGCGACACACGGAAACCAAAGTTTATACCTAAAATTCAGTAGGAAATTGAGCGAAGTATGATATTCAGTTTATTTTACTCTTGGTCTTGTTGGTAACGCAATTGAAAAAACAATAACGATCAAGCAAAACATTACGAGTTCAGAGATCACGCTCTCACGCCATCGCGCCTTCAATTTCGCACACGCAACGCGGACATCCATCAAGCACGAATAGTTGTATCTTTGCGCCGTCTTGAATCTTTACGCACGTTCTTTCCCGAGCACTAGTTCTATTTGTTCCGTTTGTCTTGTTTTAATACGCAGAAAGGCGCTTAAATGGATGAGATGGAAATTGCTATTATCAATCGCGATTCTCTTTTCTGGAAATAGTTTTTAGTCTTGTCATCCGTGGAATTTAAATCTTACTTTATAAGATAAAATAGAATTCTTCTTTCAAAAATCATCTTATTCATTTTTTGTAACAACTTCGTATTTCATATAAAAATTTTCATCAGGATTCTACTTTCGGATAAGAGGATTATTTTTTTTCTTCATTCCATGATCTTTGCCTAAATAATTTACCTATTTAACATTGGAATTTAAGGTTTTAATCTATGGAAGAATAGCATGAAACTTTAAACTTTATCTTAATGTCATTCTATTTATGGATCAATAAATTCAAGCAGAAAAGAGCCAAGCCACATTAGCGATTGGCGAATTTAACTGTGGAATTAAATTTTCTTCTTGAAAACGGTAGTGCGGATTTGCGTGTAAATTTCAGTGACTTTTTCAAATAGTGCGACGCAAATTCCTCTTCTGAGGCAAATTTTCAAATTAAAGGAAACATGTGTTCTCTTGTAACAAATTATACCCCCCAATTAAAGTTGGCAATAGCCAAATGTGGCTTGGTTCCTTTCTGCGAAACGCGTCCATATCGCAGGGTTGCCAGGATCGGGAAATATCGGGGAATGTCAGGGAATTTTAAAAAGCCAGGAAAAATCTGGAAAATGTCAGGGGAGTTGACGAAAATTTCAGGGGAAAATCCTCAAATCACCCTCATTTGCTTTCTTGTGTTGTTTGTCGTTTCGAACAACATATTTTGCATGAAAACTATTTCTAAACCATGCTCTTTTAAAAATCTGGCATTTGTTCAATTGAGGCACTAGATGCGAAAAGCGCACTTCTCACATGCGGTGTTTCAGAATTTCTGTTTCCAATTAATTCCCTGGAAAAAACTTTAATAGGCGATTTTTCCAGAAAATTGTAGAATCATAAGGAATATTCAGTAGAATTTGCGGTGAAATGGTTGCATTTTATCTCCTCACAATGAAGGAAATATAGGGGAGACTCTGAAACACTGCAACCGAGAAGTGCCCTTTTCGCATCCTGTGCCTCTATTGTCAGGGAATTTCACCAAAAGATGTCGGGGAAATCAGGGAAATGTCAGGGAATTTAATTTTCCAAATTCTGTGGCGAGAGAGCTGAGTGGAATCGAGAGCCAGGCAACGCCGAGTCGACTGGCGAGACGACGAATTCAATCCGAAGTTACTCGGGAGCTACTTTTTGACAGTGGATTTCGCGCCACAGCTCGAGGGATCCAGGGCCCTATCTCCTCCATAAATTGGTCCGCTTGATGCGGTGATACCGTTTGAATTATGAAGGAACTTGCGGTCGCCGATTCCTCTTTTTTCTCGTCGGCGTCTCGCCGGTTTTATCGCCGGCAATCGATACCCCCGCCCCCGCCCGCTCATCAATTGCGGTAATTGCGGGTTGCAAGTCCCCGAATTTTATTCCAACTCTTTCTCCCAACTTCGATTACCTTTCAACCGTTTTTTCGAGCTCACCGCTCCTCCGTGCTCCTGCCTCTTAATGCGATCGCTCTCAACGGAGACGAACCCATTCGTAATTTAAGAACTCCCATTAGGGAAAACAATTTAGTCGCCAGGGATTGTTGACGAGTTAAACAGGGACTTATTTTGAAATAGGTCGAATTTTTAGCCCGAACGATGTTATGATCTAATTGAAGTAATAAAAATTGTAATTGAAATTGAAGTAAAGTTTCATTCAAATAGTTAGAGGACATTTCGTCAACGGTTTTTTGTCCGCGCACCTGTTTTTTGCCAGTAATTTACGTCCACGCGTTTTTTCGGCACGGGAGTCTTGGTCCACGTGCCAGTTGATACCCGAAGTTAATTGGCTCACATGTAAATACAACCGACAATTGCTCACGACGTTTTTGGATGAAAATGTGTAATGTCTTGGAAGAATGAGGGTTTGCTTGTTTTTTTTGTTTTGTCTGTTTGGTCCAACGGAGAATACTAAATAGTTGAGAGTTTTGGTAAAAATGGGGGAGCGTCAATTCCATGAGAAAAGTCACTAAAACTCTCTACACCTCTTTGGTGTAACAGGACTTGATTATCTTTCAAGAAATTCCCACCTTGTTATACCTGAACTGGATAAACCTCTATATTTGCCTCAGCTAAAGGCTCTTAGATTTTTCCTGTGTACGATAAGTATCTTAATTTATTTTGCGAGGAAAGATCTGTACCTTTAAAGGATACCTGTCATTCTTAATACGTTCAATTTCGTATAATACTGTGCAACACCTCTGTTGTGAAATAGTTGCTTCAGGCGCCGCCGCACGACGGGCGGGCGGCCAGCGCAAAACGCGCATTGCCGCCTACAAACCTAAGTAGATACTTCAAGCATTGTGCAATGCGTGAAGTATCCACTTAGGTTTGTAGGCGCCAGTGAGCTGCTCGCGCTGGCAGCACGCCGCTCCGTTCTGTTAGGCTTTAATATTTATACTCGCATAGTCAGCGCTTTTTAATTCATGATTTTGAATGTTTGCACACTCTGCATTGATAATTCTCATTTAAATTGATGGGGAAAAAATATGTATCAATTTATCAAAGGAGAGTAATAATATAATGTGTGTTTTTTTAAATATTGAAGGACCCATGTCAAAAATGATTTCCAAAGCACTTTAATTTTTTCTTTACATTTTGTGCTTTTATTGTGCTGCAGCAAGGTGCACACGCAACCAAACGCTCAAAATTTGACGTATTTGACTCCAGAAGATCGACGTACAAATGGGTTAAAACTGTAGATTACGTGCTTCTTGGTTTTTTTCTCCCTCTTTTATTCATTTTTGCAGTTTTTTTCGGCACAACTGCGACTCATTTAGATTAATACCGATATACCATCGCTTGGAAAAGGTTTTACAAATATTTCTCACGTTTTAAAAATAGAAATATTTTCAAAATGAAGTAATAATTTTGTAAAAAAAAAGTAAATAAAAAAAGTACTTATACATATAATGTAAGGTATACTGTACATTGAATATTTTAAGGATAGAATTAAAACCAAATCTTCACCAATGACAATTTCAAAAGATGATTCAAAAGGAGAGAGTAATAACATTTCATTTAGAAAATGAGCAACCATAACAACACCTCCTTCTCTCTCAATTTCTCATTTCCATATTGTCAATATAATTTTACATACCGACTAAAATATAACGCTTGGACCAAGACACTGTTGCCTATTTAACGTGTGGGCGTAAACTACTGGACAAAAAAGGTGCGCGGACAAAAAATCCTTGACAAAATGTCATGAAACCATTCAAATTGAAGTGATTTAAGAACTCCCGTTGGGAAAAACAATTTAGTCGTCAGAGATTGTTGACGAGATAAACAGGGACTTATTTTGAAATAGGTTGAATCTTCAACCCGAACGATGTAATAATCAAATTGAAGTGCTGGGTAATTGCGGGTAAATTGCTGGGTTGCCGTAAGAATTGAGTCTTAATTAAATAGATGATAGACGAAAAAAATTATATTATTTGATCAGATTTAACTGGGCATTATGAGAAGATATTATTTGTACACTCGTAGTGAATATATCTCCACAGTCCTAACTTTTATTTGTTTTGTTTTGTTTCAGGTAATGACCCATTTTGAAGATACTGTTTGTGCTGCTATGTTTTTACGAAATTTTGATAATTAGTAAGCAAAATGTAAGTAGGAAGTAATAATTCGACTTCTTATCCAGCCAGGTAATGAACAATAATTTTTAAAATTTTACTCATCCCATAACCAGCATCTTTCTGTTTTGCTCCTTTTATTTCAAGTTTCTGATCTGCCAAAATGTGTGGTTTGTGTACATCTTACTTATATTTCAAGAACAACACTCGAAAAAACTGTAGGTCAATCGATTCCGGTTCGAATCTCAATAGGGGCGTCAAATTTTCATGGACGAGTGGATCTGCAGAAACAGATTCCACTCTGCCTAAATCTCTGTATAATTGAAAAGACTGGAATATGTGCCAACTCCCAAATTATTTCTAACCTAATAAGCAAAGGAATTGAAAAAAGAAAGAAAAGAAAAATGCGTTCGTAGCCCCCTAGTTCGTAGAGCTTGCCCCCTTTTTTGTTTAAACCTTAAGTTTAGCGTTGCCTTTGAGGATGCCATGCAGTGTTATACTCAACGCGCTTTGACTTCATCAAAAGAATTTTTCGCAGAATCACAAGGCTGCCATTGAAACATGTTCTTTCATCCGTCTCCAGTCTCGAAGGTTTTCAGCTTTTCTCAATTCCTAACAGAGATTCTCCTCCGTAATATCACAACCAGAGAAGTATATGAATACGTTCTGCTATTGCACGTGACTTTTATCGGAGAGCACCTCGAGAGACCCCACTCTCTGATTAGATTCACGAGCACTGTTTTCACTATTTCACGAACAACATCCCCCGGTTTTTTAGGTGTAGGTATTCGCATTGTCTTGAGAGGCACTGACTCCACGAGGCGCCAAATTACCTGTCAGCCAGAGATGGAATTTGAAAACCCTTACACGTCAGTTAAAATCACGAACGATCGACCGTTGTTTTCATAAAATATAGATCATCCAATTCTTCAAGACAAGAAATCAAACAGGCCAGAAATATAACATTCTCTGACATATTCATCAAATCAGCTACCGTGCTGGAGATACCGAGCTACGTACGAACAATACGGTGCGCGCGGCGGGTAGTATAGCGCCTTACAAGCCTGCAGGATACCTCATGCATTGCGCGTATAGCACGGTGCGCTAGGGTGGAGCGTTTTTCGAAAAAGTTGTCGAACATCGCTCATAAAATCATGACCAAACAGCTTGTCTGGTATGGGCATGTTCAATGAATTACGGATGACAAATTGTCTAAAAGGGTACTGAATTACGGGTTCCTCCTGGGAGGAGACTTAGAGGACGCCCAGCGAAGTCGTGGAAATGTGGCATTCAAGATGGAATGACCAAGTACAATTCACAGATGACCTCTGGTTCAATAGACAAGAATGGGGATTAGGCGTCGCAGAGCACCCGAGCGTGCTGTAAAAGCGACTTGTAAACATTTATATAATCATAACCTAATTATCATTTGGGTTTGATTTTCATTTCATTTCATTTTATCTCGTCGGTTTGTTTTCAAGATATTGGTCAGCTCTAAAAGCCACTCGCTCTAACGGTCATAGGATTTTGACTTTAGTGTACACGCGTGTAAATTTATTTTCACTTACGTCTTCTTCTTCTTTAAAAAAAAAAAAAAAAAAAAAAAAAAAAAAAACACCTTTAAAAACATTTACCGAGAGGTATTCAGAGATCCTCTAATATTGTGATTTTATCGTTCCTTTGCAAATTCAATTACTTTAAAGGTCTCTATTGAGCTACCACATTAATTGGAACCACGGGGACTCAACCAAAAATTGCGACGCAATTTCATTGATTCAGGATGATGATACGCGCGAAAGGACACTTTCTAAGAATGTAACTTTAAGCTTTTTTTCTCTCTAACGAACCGGAGATTGAAGACGGATCAACCGGGTCAGAGATCAAACGAATTTATTTTCCCGCGTCTGATCAGACTGCTTAAATCAAGTAGAAATGATGAGGTATGTTGCCAATGGTTTCACTGAGAAGGAAGATATTTTCATGAAAATCACCAGCCCATAGTGCATGTTTAAAAAGAATTGATGAAGCTATTTCGGTTGTGTAATTGAAAATTCACCGACAAAAATCAGTCTAAAACATGCCTAGCAGCCTCTTACAAAATGATGATGCTCTTTTATTACAGTGTCTCCGCGTTTTTAATACAGTATAATATGATATTATATTTTATAATTATAATATATTAAAGGTGAATACGTTTTAATACAATTTGGTATGAGATAAAAATTATGCCGGTATAAAAAAATTACTTAAACCTGTCTGGTTTTTAAAATGTCAGTAACTAAATATTTTCTGATTTTCTATTTTTGCAACTTCCAACGAAAGTAAAACCTGACGCTTTTCAGTGATTACAAAACGATGCTTCTTGAAACGTTTAAATTTTCAGAGAGGTGTGTTTTAAACTTTTCGTCTTTAATTTTTGAGGTTACCTCCTCAAAATAGAAAACAAATTCCCAGCAAATTTAAAAAAGGTGGATTTCGCAATTTTGTCTTTAAAAATAAGGACTGAGAGGAAGTTATATGACGATGCATTCGAAAAAATGTGGTTATTTTCACCAACAGGAGCGGCAATCGAAATTTTTCGAGAATTTGTCAAATTTCTAATAGTATATCATCAGTAGTACATCATACTCCATAATGGAATCTACCGTCCTATGAGAAAAGCCACAAGAGCTCTAACCATCCTTCCTAATGTGTATACCTGCTGAGTTCAAAATTACAAATATACTGTCGAACTTATTTTGTTTTGTCTCATGTATCGCACAGATTTTTTCTTTTTTGCTCACAGACACTACCTATAAGTTGTTTGAATTAATGGTGTTGATTTATTCACTCACTGTAATAAAGTGCATGTCTCAGGAATATGGCAACGAATAAAATTTAAATTTTCAGACAATCAAATTCTGATCGATGAGTGTTGTTACCAAATTCATCGTAGCTTTACCCTCATAAAAGTGAATGGAGTCCGTTTATGACCAGAAAGACCCTGACTAGATTATCTTCTGAGCCTCGATTGGGGTCCAATCAAAGTGATAACAACTAAGATAAAATCATCAATGGACCACATTTTTTTTCACCTAAGCGGTTTTTGTCCCTTTGGCTCGCACCGAAAGTGATGAAAAATACCCGTTCTCATGAAAAATTGGCAACATGAACAACGAAGTTGGGGCTAGGGTGAGTAAATTTGAGGGCAATAGCGCGGTGCTTGATGCGGAACGGAATTGAGGAAAATTGATAAAAGACGTTTCGATTGTGATCCCCAAAAACTCGAGATGCTATCGGGGTTTTTTTCAGACGTTTTCATTTATCAGCGAGGTAGAGCGAAAAGGGTGGCTTAGTTCTCATTGAAATCCGTACCTCTCATCCTCTGGATTCAGCCGTGTTATGTCCGCAGAGCTGAGTCCCGCTTTCCACGTGTTCCTCATGTGGATTTCACCTTTGGCCCCACCCGATCTACTCTGAACAAGATACTCAGAGAATATGCTCAGTGTATCGCCAAAACTCAATTTTCTCGCTGTCGAGAATTCATCAGAGCAAAATTTCGACTAGATTTTTCATCAGAATTTTCAAATTTGAAAAAGAAAATATTTCGTAAAAAAATTCATAAAAAAATAATAAAAATAAATCGTAATGCTATTTTTTGTTAATGTTGGATTGGAAGTTATCGATTATTCCTGGACTATTAACCGTGAGAACAGCCTTTGAGTATTGCTGTCGTGGGAATCCTGATAATTACGATAAAAAAAACTCCACATGCTGATTTATAAATAGCTTAACGTTTGGGGTTGCGTAATTTTGGAGAGAGGGTGGGGGGACAAAATCTGAGGAAAGTTTTACAGATGAGAAAACTCTAACGCTGGGCTTTCGTGTAATCTGATTCGCCTTCATTTGACGTGGTAGGCCAAACGAGCTCTAGTGGCATTCATCCATGCACCAATGAAAGATCTTCACATCTACGAGTTTTTAAGCTTTGAAAAATGTAGTCAATCATGTGAAGCACTATGGGACATTTCTACGATTTCGAGGAAGGAGTATGCGGACTAATACAATGAGAGAATCAGTGGCGTGGCGTGAATCGCGATGTATCGATTGTTATGCCATTTAAATCTATGGTAAAGAATCAATTATTAAGGTTTTCGCTGCGAACACACTGTTTATCGATCCTTTTCCATAGGTTTAAATGGCATTACAATCGATAAATTGCAAAGCACGCCACGCCACTGGAGAGAATAGTACCAATTTATGGTATGAAATCAAAAAATTATAAGTGACCCTGCATGGATCTTGCTTGAATTTCAGTGCAAAACACAATCCTCTTTTTGAGTCAGTTTGAGGATGCTTGACTGAAAAATAGCACAATTCAAAGTCGTCAAAGACGGAGGTGGAAATACGAAGTTGTCCCATGCCATTGTTCGGTCGATTACTTGAACGGCCAAATCGGAGTGATCTAAAAAGTGGCGCGCACTTCTCTCAAGTGGCAGCCTCCGATTGACCTCCGGTTTTCTTAGATAAGTAACCTCACTCAATCTCGATTTCTTCTACCCTCTTTCTTCTCTATCCGGTTTGCCGTGAATTATATCGTTCTAACTCAAGAACAGCAGCTAATTTTTACTTTTCTATCAGAGATTGAGAAGGAAAGAGGTTGAAAAGTCACCGGTTAAAATGTAGATTAATTTAAAATGAAAAATGCTGGATCATGCGTGCGATTCTCAAGAGAAAAATAAATCCATAAAAGCACATATCTGCTCAGAGAAACCAATATATGTATGTTGTTTCTAAAATGGGCCGGAAATATTGGTTTCTTATTGCAAAATATCTTCTTCTTTTTCCACGAACGACTAGGGCATAGCCCTGTTTGTCAGGCCATCCAGTATCGAGCACAATACTGCCGTACTGAGGAAAAACGCCGAATGAACATTCAAGAGTTGCCAAATTTCTTCTCAGAAAACATTTATTTTTGAAGAACGTTATGAAGATTTTTTCCGTGAAATTTTCCGGAACTTTAGGTGAAATTGCGGATAAAAACATCTGAAAAGTTTGAGGAAAAATACTTACACATTTTCTCGAAGATTCGTGATTTACCAAAGGAAGTGTGGCAACGTCTGAAGGTTTATACGGCGTATTTCCTTAGCACGGCAGAATGGACCACTAGATAAGGTACGAATTTCAGCATTCTGATACATGTTTCTTCACCAAAATTTCACGTAAAACGCGATGCGCTCAACGAAAATTACCGAAATCAACTCCTTCCGAAGATATTTGATGATTCTTGGTGCGTGAATTGAAACCACCCGCTCATGAAAACTCAATGCTCTACTTGATTCACATCGCGCGCTAAACGTTATCATGAACGTCTCTGCGATAAAAAATCTGGCATTCTCAATCTTGACGCTTTGGCTCAGCTATAGCAAATTACTTATAGTTTGAAAAACACATGGTGGGAAATGAACATTGCTCGATTGAGAAGCTTGCTGAAACCGTTGTAGTGCGCAAATTGACTCGCGTAGAGCTTTGAGTTTCTTGTGAGCGGGCAGTTCAAATTCCTTGTAACCAATGTGAAATAAAAATGTTAATATCTCCGTTAGAAGTTGGTTTCAGTAATTTCCGTTGCCCTAATCGTGTTCTACGTGAAATTCTGGTTCAGAAACATGTATCAGAATGCTTAAATTCGTACCTTGTCTAGTGGTCCATTAACTATATTAAAAATCTAAAAATCACAAAAAAATAAAGGACTCGTCAAATTGAAAAAAACAGCATAAAATCTTCAATCGTCCTCAGGAGAAGAGAGCCAGCTTTGTGCCCATCTCTCATTTGGTCGTCCAGGTATACCTAAACTTTTCCCCAAGGGTTGAGATCGCAAGGATTGCACGGATAGCAAGGATTGTAAAATGTAATCCAATTAATTATACCTTGCCGAGCTCTCACAAAAAACCAACAAGACATCCCAAGTAACACTACATTTGTGAGACTCAACCTCTCTCTGGATCTACCATCACTGCCGTACTACGGAAAAATGCCGTTTGAAAATTCAAGAGTTGCCAAATTTCCTTCAATTAAATGTTTGTTTTTGAAGAAAGTTATAAATATTTTTCCTTGACATTTTCAGGGACTTCAGGTGAAATTGCGAACAAAATTATCTGAAAAATTGGAAGGAGAATATTGATAAGTTTACCAGGAAATTCGTGTTTTATCAAAGAAAATTTGGCATCGCCAGGAGGTTCATACGGCGTTCTTCTTTAGCACGGCAAATCAGGAGGATGAACCCGTGGAACCTGAGATTTGAAAAGAACACTCCCGGAGTCATTTCATCTGGAGGTGCTGCTTGAGCGTCATGAATCCGGTAATTTGAGCCAACTCCTCGGATCGGGAGTCGGTAGCGACATCAAACGCGGTGCACTCGCGGGTTCTAAAGTGGCAATTTTCGACGGGGGACGTCTCATGTTCCTCGAGCCTGAGCAGGCGTTTTCCCCGTTGGATCCGTCGAGGGGATGATGTCAGCTGACGAGTTAACCGAGGAGCTCCCCCACCCGTCCGGGGAGGCCTCGAGCGTGTGACAATACAAATGATGTCAAAACAGCGGCCGAATGGGGTGAGCGGCGCAGGAATTTGGTGAGGATTGTATAAATGATGTTAACAACGCTAACTCCTTCATCAACAGGGACCCGGGTTCGTTGCCAAGTTCCCTCATAATATGAGCCTCGAAGTGATATGATACTTGGAGACAAATACACTCTATGTAAGGGGCCGTCTCTAAATTACTTAATACTCTACACTGGAAAAAAAAAACACATTGGATCTAGAGTCCAGACTCTTAAAAACATCAAAAAGAAAAAGTACTCATGATTCAATCAGAATCTAGCTTAAATCAAGAACCAAGCCTCTTAATTTAAGCGGATTTCGTTTTTGATTCAAGCAAAAATCCGATTGAATCAAGAGTATTTTTTCTTGTCAATGTTTTCAAGAGTCTGGTCTCTAGATCCAATATGTTTTTTTTCCAGTGTAGGGGGAGGGGGTCGCGAAGAGCGTTACGCCATTGTTTTATCTGTGAAACCCGTTCAACACGATTAAAGAAATTCAAAACTAATCAACGTAGGTCAACATTGAACTCTCCAAAAAATTACTCCCCTCTATGATGTACATGTGTTCATAGAAATTCTACATCACGAGAAAATAATTCAGTCATGAAGAACATTGCAATTAATTTACAGCGACTTATTTGATGATGTAAGTAAACTTTGGTATTACGGCAAGTGATAAATTTCCTCGATCAATAAGAACACCATGCGATATCTCACCTATGAGTGAAAAGATGGAACTTCAGAAGTGTTCATCGGATTTTACATGAAACTTTGATTAGAAAACGTGTGGTGTGGTGCGTAATTTCTTCCTTCCAATAATTATTTTTTTTTTAAAAAAAAAAAAAAAAATTGGATCGTCTTACGCTCCCCTCTGCTAACTAAGCTTTCTTTCCCCTTTTAAGTTCGTTAGACGCGCCAACGCGCGCGTTTAACGGCTCGATGGGAATTTTATCATTGAATTGGGTGCACGTAAACTTAGAATAAAAGAATGAAAACCGGATAAAAAGTGATCGGGAGAAAGGTAATTTCATCAACATAATGCAGCCCGATAAAAAGACGTTCAACTTTAAATTAAGAATAAAAGGTTTCAAGCTTTCGGTTCCCTCAACAATAACGCTTCAATCAATAACAGGCCAGTTTGTTTTTCAATAAAGTTAACTTTCATCACGAAGACTCTACAGCAAAAATGAAGTCGTTTTGTAAAATATGAGGGTTAATGAGAAGTTTTTAGAGGAGAGGGGGTACTCTTTGACGGGTTTGTGACAGGGAGTAAAAAAACTTAAAAAAAAAAAACGAAGCAGTAAAAAACATGTAAGGGGCAGGGAAAAAACAAGCAAAAAGCGAGAAAGCCCTCATACGCTCACATTAGAGAGGCGTTTGGCTGCTTTCCATGTAGGTGCTTTTTTAAGTTCCCCGAAGAATGTAAACACCGCTGAAGTAAAAGAACTCGCTCACCAAAATTTCAACTATCAATTTTGAGAAAACCACACTACTGTTGAAAAATTGAATTATAGAAAAACGAGTATCGAGTATCATCCTCCCTACAGTAGTATCCCTACGAAGTATTGCTACAGTCTTGTATGCGGTATGCGTTTCACGCCGACCGCTGCTGCAAGCACTGTGTTTGACGCAATGCGTGAAGTATTCATGCAGTCTTGTAGGCGCTATGCGTTTCACGCCACCCGCTGCTGACCGCAGCGACCGCACTGTCTTTGACGCAATGCGTGAAGTACTCATGCAGTCTTGTAGGCGCTATGCGTTTCACGCCACCCGCTGCTGACCGCAGCGACCGCACTGTCTTTGACGCAATGCGTGAAGTATTCATGCAGTCTGGTAGGCGCTAATATGTTTCATGCCGATCACCGCCGCGCCGCCGAGGGTTTCTCCTTTTCATCTCAAGTTCTCGTCATCATTGCTCTCTGCGCGCGCCGTTCCAGGCCAAATTCCGTGTTCGGTTTCTCTCTTAGTCTTAACTCGACTAATTAAAGATGCTGTCTATTGTATCACAGGAAGACGACAAAATTAGAGGTATACTCTCGGGAAATGAGAGATTTTGTCATCTTTTCTCGTTGGTATTTTTTTTTTTCTGCATCCGATTTTTCTTTATGGCTACATTTAAAAAATTACAAAATGTGCCGCTCCCTAAATTTGCCGCCATCGGCCGCGGCCCATGTGGCCACCCCCTAAACCCGGCCCTGTTCGGCTGAGCGCTTGAAACCAAGTTTTAAGTCTCAGTCATTTATGGACGGCCTCTTAAAGCTTCTCTTTTGGTAAGTCTTTAAATAAGTCAACAATACATCCGTTAAAACTGTGCTAGATGTGGCAATTTTCGAATGTATCCGGAAGATTGGGGGTGGCGCCGTGTTGCTGCGTCATTCTCAGGCGCTCGCCCCGCACCCCTCTTCCCTTCCGTGGCCGGTGGCGGAATTTCGGGCGCGATACTCACGTCCCGAACAATGAGCCAATTACGCGTGAAAATAGGGCTCCTTGTTTCGGCTAAACCCTCCCTGAGCGCCCCCTCGATATCTTCATCATACGGCTCAAAGAGTCAACTTCTCGGGGATTAGGTCGCCCTGGATCGTGATGCTCTCAAGTGGTCGCCTACTGAAAAACACTCAACTGAATTTTCTTATGTGTCCATCGTGCTGGGAAAAAGAAGAAAAGGGTGCCGAACCCAAGCAAGATGATTCTCAAATCTACCACCATGAAATCCCCTCTAAAATCAATTAAAATCAAATAAAATCAATTTTAAGACGCTCGATGGACGGGGTGAGGAAGGAGAGTAGGACGGTCTAAAGGTCGAATTCCAAAGAAGGAATCAAAATTCAGAGTAAGGAGAAAGTCATTAAGAATATTGTTCGGTGGGAAATGTTTCTTTGAAACATCGTTTTGCTATTCAATTAAAATTATATGCTCACTAACTGCCAAAGGGCAATTTCAACGATTTCGCTGGACATGGAAAAAAATTATCACAATTCCAACTATATTCCTGACTACCAACCAGAGGTACGGTTAGCCGAAAGTATGGTTGGATCAACCACACCCCTGTCTGTTGTAACTACCCTTATGACTGGCGCCAAAATCAGCCAGAAGTATAGTTAAGAGTGTGATTCTTTTTTTCAGTGTAGTTGTCCGAGTTCCATCATCACAAATCTGACAACCCTGCTTAGCGGGTTGCATCTTGGCTAGAGCAGGCGCCGCGCAGTGAGCAATCGGTGCGTTACGAGTTTTGGCTCTGGCGCCCAATAAGTTTCGTCGCGTCGCTGTAGTCCGATCCCATAGAATAAGCGATTTAATGCAAAATCTTGCAAAGCAGCCACGGCATATTAAGCGTGTGGGCTCATTATGTGCGGCTACAGCTTCTGGTTTGCACCCGATGTTGCCGTATTTCGATGTAAACTTTAACCTCTGAAACAAACTGGAGTAGGTTTGAATTGAATTGAACAGGTAAACTGGCGCTCTTGCGAAGACTCTGTGTTGCAGCTCGGTTTTGATGCCTTTAACGACCCTCGAAAGATAACGTCATAGATTTTGGAGCTGGGAGGGAGGAAACTTTAACCTCTGAAACAAACTGGAGTAGGTTTGAATTGAATTGAATAGGTAAACTGGCGCTCTTGCGAAGACTCTGTGTTGCAGCTCGGTTTTGATGCCTTTAACGACCCTCGAAAGGTGACGTCACAGATTTTGGAGCTGGGAGGAGAGGCTGATGACGTTTTTGTACACAACTTTCAATGGACTACTAGACAAGGTACGAATTCAAGCATTCTGATACATGTTTCTTAACCAGAATTTCATGTAGAACACGATTCGCGCAAAGAAAATTAATGAAACCAACTCATAACGAAGATATTAACGTTTTTATTTCACATTGGTTACGAGGTATTTGAACTGCCCGCTCCCAAGAAACTCAAAGCTCTGCGTGAGTCAAATCGAGCACTATAACGCTTTCAGCAAGCTTCTCAATCGAGCAATATTCATTTCCCACCATGAGTTGTTCAGACTATAAGTAATTTGCTATAGCTGAGCCAAAGTGTCAAGATTGAGGTTGCCAGATTTTAATCTCGCAGAGAATGTCATGATAACGTTTAGCGCGCGATGCGAATCATGTAGAGCATTGAGTTTTCATGAGCGGGTGGTTTGAATTTATGCATCAAGAATCATTGAAAATCTTCGTAAGAAGTTGATTTCGGTAATTTTCGTTGTGCGCATCGTGTTCTGCGTGAAATTGTGGTTAAGATACATGTATCAGAATGCTGAAATTCGTACCTTGTCTATTGATCCATTTTGACATTTCTGCTCAAAAACTTCAGTTGAAAATTCCAATCACGCACTGAAATTTGCGGCAAATGTTATGTTTTTTCGAATAATCTGGCATTAACGCAAAAAGAACTTAGTTAATTTATTAACCCCCAGCACACCCAAATTTTCATCGATAAAAATTGCAGTATTATTGAACACCATCATATGAAACTAGATCTTAGTAACGTTTAATTTATTTTTGGTATTTAAGATTAGGTATTGAACTTTGGAGACGCAACCAACTTGAGACAACCTCAATTTCACGCACCCGGTATACATAAAGAAAGATTGAAATTAGAATGTTCGTTAATTTAAAATACGATGAATTTACAGCAAAAGCTGAGAATTTGCGTCAAATTGTGTAAGTTGTAATCCGCCGTTCGATGACCGGCAATCTCATCACAGCATTACTATAAATTGCATTCGAGACAGACGCACGGAGTTCTTTATCAATGAGTGACGTCACCAGAGCTAAATGAAGTGAAAAATGTTTTTACACTTTAGTGACAATATTATTATCGGCTCATACCAGTCTTCGTGAAACTACACGTCAACCATCATGACAAACGACAGAGATGGGTAAAAAATTAGTAATTTCGCAGTCGTAGTCATTTTGATTAAATTTTTTGCGCGCGTCGATGTGCGACGATGAAAAACTTTCCATGGTTTTTTTTGGTATATCATCGTTGCAACATCTAGCTTTGTCGGAGGACTTTATAGACACCTTTTTTGCTATCCCAAACTCGATTTTAGAAAATGAAAATACTGTTTTCCTCTGATCCCCTCTGAAAACTTTTTCTCTCGACCTTTGTTCAACCGATAAATGTTTCAGTCAATTTTTTACGATGATAACGCTTTAAAGTATACATAATCGACTAAGGAGTAGAGTAAGAAGAATTAAAAAGATAAATTCACGTATACGCACCGAAAGTCCGCACTATCCAAACTATCTTAATCGTGAAAATCACTTAAACGAAGTAAAATCATCAGATCATATCTACGAGTTTAAAAAAAATGAGAAAATATGTTAACGCCTGTCAGCGCAATGGCAGTTTTCTGATTCATTCATCAGATTTATTCTATCTCTGACCAGGATGTATCGATTGACCTATCTTTTCTTTTCCTTTACAATTTTTAACCGTCCCATCCGCTGTCTAGTTAAAAACAACTACCCGAATGGAAGAAAAAGGAACGAAAATCAAAATCTTTGATGTTTCACGGAGGAAGCGGAACATTTTACACATCAATAGAGAAGCTGATTCCTCGAGAAACCTGTCATGGATGTACTAGCGAAATGCCCGTGACTGGAGTCACGGGTCTAGAGACCGCTAAATTATCTATCCCCGATAAAATGGTGGTAGGGGAGTAAGACATGCCATAAAAAAAAATGATAAAATCGATAGAAAAATGAGTTGAGGGGAGAAGGTGATGGAGCTAGAAAAATGAGCTGGGGGGGGGGGGAGGTAGAATAAATGCCGCAAAAAATTAGAACTAACCTAGCAATGATTAAAAAAAAAAAAAAAAATGAAAGAAAGGGAAAAAAAGAACTTGAAATAAAACATCAGCTGATAGCAAATAAAGGTTACCAAGGAAACCAAGGAATGGAACTTTCATATAAACAGATTAGTGGAAAACAGCGTAAGTATAGGTCACTTACGTTAATTATTACCGTTCATAAGTAAACGGTAAGTGCGATTTAGCCAAAAATCTATACAGTTCTTTATATGACCAAAATGGACAAAATTACAAAATTTGAATAGGTTAACGTAAATCTAACGATAGTTATCGTGAACGAAAGAATTGACGACATAGGTCGGGTAACTATTATAGGTGGGATGGGATATTTTTGCCAAAAAATCGGCTCGAGAAAATATGAGGTTTCGAGTTCCCACGTTATTTTCCACGAGGAGTGAAAACGTGCGGTCGTCGCGCGTCTGATTGGCTGATGAAGAAAGCACGAGATCAGACGGTCAGGGGCTTCTGCTAATTCAATGCGTATTTTTATTTTCGCTTTGGTACTCGTGTAAAAAAAACCTCTCGGTATGTTTTAGGGAGTAAATGTGACAACGTAGCTTTTAGCTCGGTGTATTTCCTGCTCTCCATCGGAATCCTTCCTGCGCCGTCAATATTTGTCCGGAATTTCCTCGGCGAAAGGAAGCTGTGAGGGATCACTTCAATACCTTTGACGGAGAGCAAACATCTCTTCTCCACTCGAGATTTCAAGTGGAGAGGACTCGAAGAACTCCACCCCTCTTTATCGAAACTTCCCAAGGGAATCACGTATGAATAAACACAAGATACATTGTATTTTTGCATAAATTGCGCCAATCACGCTGAGGCATAGGCTAAAAAGGCACTCATTGAAGTGCGCTAAGGAAAAAGAAAGCATGTATGCCAGAAGACGCTTGCAGTTTCATTTTGCTGAATTGAATCCAATTATACACAATGAGGATCCTTATTTCAATTTCCTCCTATCGCATATCTCATATTGAAAAATGATATAGGCGAGGAGGAATGTTGTTCCCCCTTTCATTCGGATATAAGTGGAAACAATAATTGATAGCAAGCCAATGTGATACACCATTGATACAAAGGAAGAGAAACACGCATTACGCTCCGGATATTTTATAAAATTCAGGTTTTATTTTATTTTTACAAATGGAAACAAACTGAAAAATGTAAGAAATGTTATGGTGGATGCTTTTCGGTATTTTGCAGAAGAATGAATGCGGAACCTGACAAATTATAAAATGCTCGGTTTTCTTCCTTGGATTAAGATGTTGTGACGCAAACCTAAGTACTAATCGATACTTTTTTTTTGTTTCCCTTCTTCTTCTTCTACTACTACTACTAACGACCAAGGCATAGCCCTGTTTGTGAGGCCATCCAGTATCGTTAAAAATAAAATCTTGTAACATTAGTTTGTAGATTAGCTCTAAGCTTCAACTTAACACCTGTGTAATTAATGTCCCGTAAGGGGCAGTAGCACATTTTTATTTAATAAAAAAAGAAGAAAAAATCCAGTATCGAGCACAATAAACTATATAAAAATTGAAAATCTAATAATCACTAAAAATATCTCTTAAATATCTAAAAATATCTTGTTTCTATCGTTTACAATATGATCATTCATGCATGATCAGCATGATGCAATTTCTTTACCCCGTTCTTTTATTCCGGATATAATTAAGGGGTGCTTCTCAAACAGAAAACCAAAAATGCTTTCCATATCGCAGTTCGTTACAATCTCTTTAAAAGCAAGGATGGAATTGATACATCAAAATCGAAACTTCCATTGACTGAAGGTGCTACCACCATGGACAAGAAACGAGGCATCATGCTTGGTGTTCTGTCGCTCACTGATGGTTTCGCACCCTTTTAAAAAGCTCTGCACCCTAGATCTGTTATCAAATTAAAGTTTCAATTAATGCTTTCAAATTTTTCACTGCAGCAGGTGTCCATATAAATAGGCACTCTTTCGTTGAACAAAATAAAGGTGTGTCGAACTTTTATATCAAAATTGATTTTTTCGGTATATATTCAGCGAGCTAAATCTGTCAGTACAATAATGATTTCCAAATTATTTTACACCGGGAATCCTCCTTAAGGTAATGAATCTTCAATGTCGTACCTTATATCAATATACGGCTTCTCTGGCTTCGCATAGTCAAGGAAGGTGGCCCATTCCGGTAACCTTTTCATGGACAGCTTGATCTCCGGACCTTGCGCAGGTTTCATTCTGAACTTCCCTATGTAAGAGAACTTAACCCCCATTGCTGGTATGAGTGGCGCCGTCAGAGGGCATAAGCTGTCCATCGTCAAAAGCGAAGGAAAAGTCCCCGTGACTTTTCCGGTCGACAAGTATTCCACGTAGTGTCTGCTGTTGCAGTAGAAAGCACTATAGTGAAACCTCGGTTTCTTCTCATCCAACAGCATCGCCGCAGCCAGGAGAACTCCTGGTGCCCCGATGTGCCCTGGCAGTTTCCCTAAGTTTATCATGAGCACATCCGGGTATTCCTCGCGCAAGTTGACGATGGCTGGTCTTATAACGCAGCGAAGACGGAAGCAGGAAGTGGGTTGGAAGACCATCACGTTGTTTTTGTCGATGGCGTACATCCATTGGAACGGTCTATGGACCCCGTAACTGTTTGGAATCCAGCTAGTGATGATGGCGTCACCTTTGTCGAATGAAAGAACTGAACCGACTAAGCCGAGGCTCCTTCGCCTACTTGGACTCCTCAGGCTACTTGAGCTACTCAGGCTACTTGAGCTCCTCGAGCTCCTTGGGCTACCCGGACTCCTCAGGTTTCGCGGACTCCCTGGGTCATTTCCTTTCATCCCTGAAATGAAATAAGCTCATGAAATTTGAATTTCCTTCACGCTGAAACTTCAGGGTGACTATACTGAACAGAAAAAGCGCGGAATGCGGAGGGACGGTACGGAAGCATGGAAGAGGTACGGGTTCTTCGGTGAAAAGGTACAGAAATTTGAGACTTTTGTGACAAACTGTAGAAAACCTGCGGTCTATATGACCTCCTAAAGTAATCCATGTATCAAAATCCCGGTTCGATTACTCGTGTTTTTCGGTTTATTCCTTCGTCATTCCATCCTCCCACTTTCTCAATCCGAGTAGAGTTAAAAATGTATGTGGGATAAGGAAAAAGTAAGGGAAAGGTGAGGGAAAAGCAAGAATTTTTGAGAATCGCCAAAAAGGAATTTTCGGGCAAATAAAGAAAAAGCAAGGAAATGGTACTTAAAAAGCGAGGAAATAGTACTTAAAAAGCAAGGGAATGACAGGGCACTAGTAGACACCCTGAACTTTGACTATACCTTGGAGATAATGTCTGAAACCGTCCAAAAGATCACACAGTTTACACGGTGCGTGGTGATATTCGATTGGTTATACTCTTAATAAATCCTGAATTCTCCTGAATCACATACGCCAATTATTGTTGCATTTTATTTTCCCAACTGATAAATATGTAATCTCTCTAACGATTTGTAATATGATTGTGGCTCGCAGCCTCGAAACATGGGAGCTGATCCCAGATGGATCTATTTTTCCTCGTATGAGTCAATTACATTCAAAGTAAAGCTGTCATCTGTGGTTTGTTTGATAATACGCAATTTGAATACAAAAGTTTTCAAGTATAAAGTACGTCTACAGCAAATTTACCCTTGAAGAAAAGAAAATCTCTTTACAATTTATGACAAAAAATTATAACCACTTTTCAGCATGTCTTCTTTCGTCCTATAACTTAATTTTGAAAAATCTCGGACAAAATCAGACCGCCACATATGCAATTAAAATGTACCTTGAGCTATCGTATTTTGTCTCAATAGAATATGCAATAGAAATGCAGCAGTAGCGTGGCGTGCTTTGCGATTTATCGACTGATCGGCCATTTAAACCTATGGAAAAGGATCGATAGACAGGGTGTTCGCAGCGAATTTGCCCTCCATATTGATGGAATCCAAAGAATGTTGAACCTCCAATAATGAACGCACACCTGCTTCTCTCAATCGCACACTATAAAGTTACTTTAACAGTGATCTCATTCTTGATGATCGAAGTCTATAACCAGATTATTGTTATGCTCGTACATGAGAAATTTATATCTAGAAAAATGTGCAACTAGAACAGAAATAATATGGTTATTTTAAAAAATCGCATGAACATATGATGCAATCGATGGCTTAAGGATTTTTGATGTGATAACCTTAGTCGCTGTTGTAAGCACTCCACTTTTCTGATGAGGAAACAACATGATATGACAAATAAAAAAAACGTATAGCACATGCATTTATCATTCTTAACAATTTCACAAAATTATTACGATCTTATAACATAGTAAATGCTTATTTTTGAAATGAAGGTGATAAGTAGAACCAAGGTTTGTGGTAAAAATTCTATAATAACTATAGTACCTTTCGACTTACACAATCATCACAGCATTTACAAAACTTGAAACATAAACGTAATCACAGTTTGAATTTTTTTACGACATTTCACAGATACATTTATGATAGAGCCGAAATTATAAGAACGTCATAGATTCTAAGAGAAATCGAACAATTCGAACAAAATCAGTTTTCGCTGACTTTACCTGCAAATTCCTTGCACAGAAAGATGAGGAGAAAAAAACAAAGGTGACCACGAACCACAAATCGTAACTCCATCACTTTGAGTGAGATGGGTTCAGACGACAATGTCGCTAAAGTTGTCACTTTGAAACGTTTTAAAGGCTAGGATTTGAACTTTTTCCCTCCGTTTTCACCGTTGTCACGAGGTGATTGACAGTTTCGTCTGCAAAAACTGACGAACTGTACATGTCTGATCTGAAAAAAAAATTTGAAAAACTCCAAGAATTGAATTCATTACGAGTTTTTCACATTTTTTTAAACGCTGCTGTTCAAGGTTAAAAAAAAATATACTGTGATAGAATGGAAATTGAAAAACACGAATACTCGCGACTTGTGGGTAATCCGAGGGGCGCAGATGACCTTCGACTCGAAACCAACAAGGTTCCGCGCGCCGCGTCAACTTTGAAAACTCTTAACCTCGCTGCTAATCGTTTCTCCAAGGTGAACTTGGTTCTGTTTTAAACCTTAAACTCTGTAATTTCATTTAAGATTGTTTTTGTTTTTCTCCTTGCAAACCGAACGACGGAAAATTTTGAACAACGAAAATTTATGAGAAGGGAACCTTGTATCAAAGGAAAACAAGTTCGGTAAAACCGAACTAGTTAGGGTGATATAGAAGCAGGTTTTCTTCGGTAGGTACACACAACCGAATTATTCATGCAGTTTGCTGAATCAGACTGTTCAGTCTGCTGAACCGAACTAAAGCATTTTTTATAGTTTTTACAGTTCGGTTGCACAAACCGAACAGTCCGGTTGAACGGACCGAATAGTTCGGTTGTGTGTACCGAACAAAACCTGGTTCCATATCATCCTAACTAGTTCGGCTTTACCGAACTTTTTTTTCAGCGACGATCCTCCCAAAAGAAGGTCAAAATCTGAAATATCATTAATTCCATACTTATGTATATTCTGATAGCCCTCATTTTTCTAGAAATTTGACCCCATGATGATATTTTTACAACAAACCGTTGAGAAGTAATGCTGCTCTAATGTTTATGACTTTGCCCCCACTCTTCTCCCTTTTTCATGGGGACTGAGCAAAAAATAGAACCAGGTTTGATTTGTGTGGTTGTGGGAAGAGCCTCTTTCATTTTTCATGCCTGAGAAAATTGTAGGATTGATCTATTCGATACAGCAAACGGGTGGGATTGTATCGATATAGATTGGGTCAAAACATAAACATAGCCTCAAAAGTCAATTAAATAATCTGACAGAGCGGGTTTTTTGTGATAGATTTGTGATTCGAATGAACACTAATTGGCCAAGAGTCGTGAAATCGCTGCGAAATTTCTCATTTTCAGCTTTCCTGACTTGTATCCTAAAATTTTGGTTCGAGATTATGTTCTATTGTTTTGAACCAAATGATACATCGAATACAATCCATTCAGTGCACTGTGTTCAGGCCGATTTGGCCGAAAAATAGAGAGATCCTTTCGTGATGCAAACGGAGAGGTTCAACAACACCATTTCGTGCAGATATTTCACGGGCCGTCGACGAAGAGTGCTTGCGGTATTGACGTGATTGCTTTTCAATTAAGTTAATGCACGCGGGAAATGGAAATTATGACGTGATAACAGGGCGTATTTAGCTATCGAGCCTTTAATGGAAAAATGCAATTTTAAAATCATGTTAAAACGTAGAGACATGATAAAGTACTCCGGAGAGGCAAGTTGGAACAGCTATATTCTAGTGGCAAAAACTCGATTAAATCACGCACAAAACGAACAGGAGGACCGCCGCGCCGTAGTGGCTCTCAATGGTACTACAACGACGAGAGATGCGACAGAGATGATTCATTTTAGCTGAATTTAGTTAGGTATACATGGCTAAAATTGCATACCCAGATCTGCTCTGTAACCCTCTAAACTGTGAGAACATTTCTTTTAGGATGGCATTATTGGGCGATCCAGTACCCTACCCAGAAAACCTTCTAAGTAGCGCTAAGGTGCCCTTAAGGTGCGCTGAGGTGCGCTAAGTGCAATTTAGCGCTAACTAGCGAATAACTTTTTAATCGCTTACCGGAAAATTTCCCACCGGTAAGAAGCTTCCACCGGATGAGCAAGCAAACGCCATCCACAGTGATCTTTTGGTATTATCTGGAGAAAGTATGTAAACAAGGAAATCTTGGACGCGCAAAAATTAATGGCCCACCATTACTCGCATCAGAAACCGGCTTCGTTGTTTCGGGCTACCGTAAAAGTGTTGCACCTTTTCCCTGATAAGTTGTGTTTTCGTCAAGTTGTTGACTGCATGTAATAGCAATGCAATATTCGTAAGATTTTTAATTGCATTTATCTCCAGAAATTTTGAAGTGCGTGCGAGGAACAGTTACAGTTTACGTGAACATCGAAGCACCGAAATACCTGAGTGCATTTACATTCGGCCTGAAGCACCTAGCATTATGATACCAGCATGTATATACCTACTGTTGGCACCTTAGCGGCAGGAAATTTTCCGGTTAGTGGTTAAAAAGTAATCCTGTGAAGGCACCTTAGCGCTCCGGTTAGCTGTTCAAAACTCATCCGTTGAAGGCACCTTAGCAGTGGGAAGTTTTCCGTTTAGCGGTCATAAAGTTATCCGGTAAAGGCACCTTAGCGATACTTAGAAGATTTTCTAGTCAGGGTATTGTACCCCCGAATAACGTTTTATTCGACGGTACCTTACCACCGAATAACCACTTCGTTTACTTTATTGTAGAATAAGAATAACATGAGACGTTAATACATTCGGATGTAATTTTGAAAAAGAGTCATTGGTTTCCTCGAAAATAGTGTGGCTGGTGGAAGAAAGTCAATTTTCAAAAAGGTTTTTCACAAATATTTCTTTTTGAATTATGCGACAGTTCATTTATTTTACTTAGAATTTCAGATTTTGCAATAATATCGTCATCCTATTGTAAACACTTACCTCAAGATGAAAACAAGAAGCTGCAACAACCTCATTTTTTTCTCTACGGTTTCCTCTGAAAAATTTTACGTAGAAAGCGCATCACGGTATAAAGTTAAAAAATCAACTTGTAAGCAAATTATACAGACGCACACATAACTGACACAGCTTCTTACAGACAAAATAGAACACAAAATGGCGTCCTTCGTGTTTTTTCCATTCAACGGATGTTGATCATAAATGCGCATTCCCTCTTTAATAATTCATATCCACGGCCAAGGAACATTACCGCTTACCTGCAAACTGACAATTTTGTCAGACGAAGTGAAAACTTTGCCATTCCGGTAATTTTTAGGTTAGATTTGCAATTTTTTCATGCAGTACAGCCTCATTACAGCGCTCCCCTACAGAATTGGAAAACAACTAAAATCACCAGCTTACATACATGTTATACTGTACAATGCAGCAAAGTCGCTAACTCATGTTTGTCAAAATTGTCAGTTAGGCGGTACTGTTCCTCAGCCATCGATACGTAAGGTTGCCGTTGTGTGAATCATCTCCTGCGTAAAATGGATTAGAGAAAGTATGTAAGAGTACTTGGTACCTCGTCTAGTGTGCTATTATCGTGATCTATGAATGAGCCGTGGCGGCGGAGAGATAAAATTCCGGAAGATTCATGCTCGCATGCATGTAAACTGAAAACGGGGCGTTTTGCGAGGCCGTATTCCAGACACGAAAAACTACTTTCCGCAACGCTTATCCCGCGCGCCGCCTAAATCGAGTATTCCTCGATGCATCCGTGCGTATCAAACCTCCTCGCTCCTCGACAAAAGAAAGGGGGTCCTTCAGCAATCCCTGTCCCGATTTTTTCGGGCCGACGCGTCTCTCCGCGAGCGTGGCCGTAAATCGAGCGTTTTCACTCCTCGTTCTCAGGATGTGTCGTGGCGTGGACTTGCAATTGATTCCAACCGCTGTTGCCTATCTTTACTTCCTCACTCGCCTCGGGATACATTGGTAAATATCTGGAAGTGAATTTCACTCCGCGGAGCCAACTCCGGATTTCCAAATGTGAGTCTAGCAAATTGGCAACATTTTTTAACAGAGAAAAACTATTAGGGGTTAGCCTGAAAAATTCGTTGGATGATAAAGACATTTCCAATTAATTGCGATACACTGAAAAAAAAATCTCGGTGTATTTACTAAGAAAAGGGTAAAATTACCAAGAATTCAGGGTTCTATTTGATCCCAGTTTTTTCTTGGTAAAATTACCATTTATGGAGTTGGAAATTTTACCGAGAAATCTCGGTAAAATTATTGACTTCCTCGGTAATTTTACTGATCCCCGGTAAAAACGCCAATATTTTTTATCGACTGTGGTAGAATTACCGAGATAAAATGGCAAAGTTACCGGGAATTGATTACCAATAAAAGTGGTATTCTTACCTGAAAAAAACAGTAAAAATACCGGTTTTTAGGTAACCAATTGACCTTGGTAAAAACGCCGAGAATTTGTTTTCAGTGCACTCGCCTCGGGATACATTGGTAAATATCTGGGAGTGAATTTCACTCCGCGGAGCCAACTCCGGATTTCCAGATGTGAGTCTAGCAAATTGGCAACATTGTTTTCACAGGGAAAAACTATTAGGGGTTAGCCCGAAAAATTCGTTGGATGATAAAGACATTCCCAATTCATTGCGATAGCACCGCAACAATTGGGTTAGCAACCTAATTTATTGGGGACTACACGGAGAAAAAAACTTCGTGCGTGGAACACGAAGTTAAGGTCATATGGATCTCTGAAGTTTTCGGTTCACGTAACTAAAAACTTGAGGTCGAGCTGCCGAAGTTCGGGTCAGACATCTGAAGTACTTCGATATATACCGAAGGGTTCGGGTCACACATCTGAAGTACTCCGGTACGTATCGAAGTGCCTCGATGTACCCGAACTTCGGCAGCTCGACCTCAAGTTTTCGGATGCGTGATCAGAAAACTTCAGAGATCCATATGACCTCAACTTCGGGTCCCATGCACGAAGTTTTTTTCTCCGTGTAGGAGTGAATTTCACTCCGCAGAATGAACTCCGGATTTCCAGAGGTGAGTCCAGCAAATTGGCAACATTGTTTTCACAGAGAAAAACTGTTCGGGGTAAGCCCCTAAAATTCGTTGGATGATGAATACATTTCCAATTAATTGCGATAGTACCGCAACAATTGGGTTAGTAACCTAATTTATTGGGGACTACCACAATTTAATCATTTGAAATGTCAATATCATCCAACAACCTTACCTCTCTTTTTCCGTGTTCTCATTCTCAACATATGAGCCTATAAGATCCGATCGACTCTTGGAAGGCTCATATTTTCCAACAAGGATCGATTATTCAACACGCGTTTAAATGGAGAAAAAACAATGCTGCCAACTTGCTGGATCCGCCAGTGCGGATCTGACGTCTGGCGGAGGAAATTAGACTCTTAAGTGAAATAATGCACTGCGGATTTTACTCGCCAATTTCTAACAGTGTATCAGACTCAAATATTTCAAACAATGAGAAACAACTTAATCAGCCAAAATACACATAATAAAAGAACAACTTAATTTGGGGAAAAGGCTGCAAATAAAGAACAAAGAATAAACAAAACCCGGAGCGTTTCAAAATAATTACAATTTCATTTTCAACCGGAAAATAAATTAAAAACAAAAAAGGTTGGAGAAGAAATTTTTTTACAGCCTTTTCCCCAAGTTAAGTTGTTCTTTTATTTCAAACAATTTGGAAAACTAGGGGAAACTGTCTCAGGAAAGAAGAGGGCAGATATTTGATAATACGGATTGCTAATATCATACTATTTTATCCTCATTAAGTAAACTTACATTAACATTCTATTTTAAAGATCAAAAGTCTCCCCACATTTCATTTTACTTTTTTAAGAAACCTTAGCCCTTACTAAAAGTCTATATGGATAATTTGCAGCCTCGGTCATTGTGCAGAGCGCGCTACGCTATTTTCTATTTATCCCCAGAAGATTTGATGAATTTTAGAATATTTATTAATGATGAAACAAAGTGGAATTATTGTTTTTTGTGCCAACTTTAAGCAGTGAATAGAATGGTGAAATCAAAAGTTTTCGCCGATTACTGGAACTTTACTGAATGCACCGTGGTGTTTTTTCTCGCTTTATGGAGGATTATTTTCAAGCGAAGTTATAGTGATACTGTCGAAGGCGCTCCGAGCAACTATTCCACCACAGAAGTATTGCACAGTATCAGACGGAAATGAAGGCGCCCTGCCGTACGTAAATTGATCGGTATTGTTTCCACTGGGTAAAACCTTTCCAGATCGATTTTTGTGAGACCGGTACCAGGTGTCTTTTATTAGCGGGAAACTTGAATTTCAACTGAAATATGGAAAATATTACGGATTAGTAGGTACAAAGGAACCCGTCTGATTATTCATTTAATTTTATAATGATAAAAGTTTTAATGATTAAATATGATATTAAATAATGGCCATTAGTAAAACATACAGCACAACAGCTATCATGATAATAAGGTGCTTTTAAATTCAAATGTTGCATTAATCGGAGTAACTGGAACAGTTTAACACTTGAATAATTTAAAAGAAAGATGCGTTCATGAATTAATTGCTTTCACACACAAAAAAAAAAATTCAGAATTTAAAATAAATCCAAATCATAAAGCATTAACACATGTGGAAGTCACGGACTAAATTTAAAAAAAAAAAATGATAGAGCAAAAATAAGAGTTGTTTCTATGAGTTCTTCTAAGTTCTAAAAGTTGTTCTAAGTTTAAGAGTTGTTTGAGTTGGTATAATTTCACGAAATCTCATGAAACTTGTTGAGACTTTTGAAGATACATTCAGGAGGCCAAGAAACAACTAAAAACAGTGATTCTCGATTTGGACATTTGTCTATCCAAGCTTAAGACATTCATGCGTTGCAAATGTTTTTATTGGGTTACAAGTTAGTTTGGGACTAAATTTCTCTGTAAACTCCCCTTTGTATCCCCTTTCGTGTATAGCACCTTAGTAGGGTAGCATAATCAGAATAAATAATAATCATAATCCGCATCAACAGAAAATACCATCTGAATTTTTTTCCAGACTTTCGAAGGTTTAATTAGCAATTCCGATAAAAACTAACAAATTTCAAATTTGATCAATTTTACATTCAATCTCTGGCCACCGCGCACGCCTGTACTACACTACCATCATGCTAAGGAAAAACCGTATGAACATTCGAGATTTGTCAAATTTCCCTTGATGAAACATGTACACCTTTTTGACAACATTTATGCATATTTTTCTTTGAAATTTTTAGATATTTTGGATTAAATTGCGTGCAAAATTCTCTGATAATTTTGCGGAAAAATATGCCCAATTTTCCCGTTGAATCCGTTTTTTATTGAAGGAAATATGGCAACCTCTGAAGGCTCATGCTGTGCTCTTCCTTAGCACGGCAGTGCTGCAGGATGGGATTCAACGGAGCCGCGATCACGAGAAAACGGGGAAGTCTCCCGCCGATCCGAGGGGTCAAGATATTGCGGACAAGTCTCAAGGAGCAAACGCCTTCAAATAGCCACGACGCAGTGAATGACTGGCTGCCCGGCAATTTGCATAGATAAAGGCGCTTATAAATCTTAGCCGAGACGAGTGCGAGACGTGGACATTACGCGTCTGTTTAATCTAGTTTCGTGATGAAAGCAGTCCAAATTGAAGATTTACGAGTCCCTTTGATGACGGGTAATTGCCTCGCCCGGAGCTTCCTTGCCAAGTAGTCGAGTTGGAGAAAGTGAAATGGGTTTATTTCCGATCGGTGCACCTCTTACCAAGCGAGGCAAGTCTCGATCTGGGAGTCCACCAACTGAGGTGACCAATCGTAAGATATATTCATCCCCTGATAAACACTTCGGGAGAATGATACTGCGGTGATAGCGAAGAGAGCAGTAAGTGCAAAAATGAAGTCTTGAGAAAACGGGCTCAGAAGCTTCTGACAGGAAAATGATACGGATAGAAGCCTCCGCTCTTTGTCAAATTGCCACTATTTGTCCGGAAGTCTCCTAGAAATCATTTGGATGATTAAAAATCGACTGATTCTATTCAATTACATAAAAAGGGTATTTTTCATTTTCATGCTAGGTTATTGATTGATAAGACAGCCGTAAGTGCTATTTTTTGCATGCTTTCGTGGTTGCGTTTGGACACACATCAATCACATTTTCAGGTTAGAAATGCGCAGAGGAGGGCGGCACTTTACTTTAAAGCACTGTTTTCATTGGCTCTCTGGAGGAATATTGTCACTTACTGCTGTCTTGCCCAAAAGTACGTCATTTTTTGCGCACTTACGGCTTTCTCATCTGTCTCGTCTTCATGAAAATAAGGTGAATTTCGCTGTTTTAGCTATTTCAGTGATTTCATCTAAAAGAGTTTAAACAACATTTGAAGGAAACTCGATTTCCAAAATTTGCCTCCCACTGCTCTCTTCACTATAACGGTAGGATACATTTACGATGTGTTCATGATGTAGATTCCGTCGTTAACAGTTACTAATACGAGGCTTGAGTAAAGATAAATCGAACGGTCTGAAATCACTGAGAAATGACGGGAAAGGACTCCGTGAATTTGTCTAAACGGGTAAGCTTACGACAGAGATTAATCAAGTCGTAAATCTTAATTGAATCGGCTCGTGCGAAAACCGCTAATGTCCATTTTTTTCAATTTTGAGATTTTTGGGTTAAAATACTCTCGGAGGTCAGACACACTCATTAATGTGGTGAAAATGTTTGTTCCTTGGGTTTGAACCCCTTTTCAGGGGGGGCCGTGGTCCGAATCATGCGAAAACCGCTAATGTCCATCCTCCGATATATGCGTCATAAAACAGTACAACACACCAAAAGAAAAAAGTGTCTCCTGGACGGCATAAGGTGATCTTTATGTATTTTGAGGCGCTGAATCCGAATATGACCTCCGTTTTTTTCCATCACCCTCCGATTTTCCGGAAAAACCGATTTTACTCGGAAAAGTGGCCATTTTTGCGCATTTTCGGTGTATTTCCTACTGTTATCCCTTGCAGAGTGTAGGTAAAACTTTTCGTAGCTACGAGATTCACGTTTGCCGATGTCTTCTTGACTGACAAATCCGGAAATGACCTTAATTTTTCCCGTTCACCTCTCAGTTTTCCGGGAAAGCAACTTTTTCCCGGGAAAATGAGCAAATTCGACGTATATATGTCGTACATGAAATTTATTTTTATAAATTTTCCTGGACCCGTGATAGTATAACGCCTCTGTATTTTGAGCTGCTGAATCCGAATATGACCTCGGTTTCTTTCTATCACGCTTCAGATTGCCGTTAAAGCCGATTTTTCCGAGCCTAAAATTGTGTATCGTAAAAGCTTCGCCGGACTCAAAGTATGTTCGAAATTCATTTTAAAAATGTCTCCGATGTGTGATACATCGATTCCTTTGTGTATTGAACTGTTGAATTCAAAAATGATCTCAGATTTTTTCGACCACCCATCATTTTTCCGGAAAAGTCGCTTTTCTTAAGAAAACGCTCTTTTCGGGTATTTTTGCGGGATGATGTTCCTGCTCTGAGGAGTTTCAGAAATTCTCCGGTGGGTGATATCGAATTTCTAAGGTCATATTTGGGGTTTTTAGCTCACGTTACATGTAAAACGATGTATCGCACATGCGGAAAATGTTTTGAATTTCCCTGGAAGAGGGAACAGTCCGGAAAAGCTTTTGGCCGGGAAAAACCGGGCCAAGAGTCCGGAAAAATCGGACCTTCTCGAAAACGGGGGCTTGTCAAAGATGAGTGAAGGTCGAATTCGAGTTCAGTGCTTCTTAATACAGCAAGAGAGACCAAAAAAGGATCTCGGAAAATTTCTGAAACTCCTCAGAGCAGGAACATCATCCCGCAAAAATACCCGAAAAGAGCGTTTTCTTAGGAAAAGCGACTTTTCCGGAAAAATGATGGGTGGTCGAAAAAATCTGAGATCATTTTTGAATTCAACAGTTCAATACACAAAGGAATCGATGTATCACACATCGGAGACATTTTTAAAATGAATTTCGAACATACTTTGAGTCCGGCGAAGCTTTTACGATACACAATTTTAGGCTCGGAAAAATCGGCTTTAACGGCAATCTGAAGCGTGATAGAAAGAAACCGAGGTCATATTCGGATTCAGCAGCTCAAAATACAGAGGCGTTATACTATCACGGGTCCAGGAAAATTTATAAAAATAAATTTCATGCACGACATATATACGTCGAATTTGCTCATTTTCCCGGGAAAAAGTTGCTTTCCCGGAAAACTGAGAGGTGAACGGGAAAAATTAAGGTCATTTCCGGATTTGTCAGTCAAGAAGACATCGGCAAACGTGAATCTCGTAGCTACGAAAAGTTTTACCTACACTCTGCAAGGGATAACAGTAGGAAATACACCGAAAATGCGCAAAAATGGCCACTTTTCCGAGTAAAATCGGTTTTTCCGGAAAATCGGAGGGTGATGGAAAAAAACGGAGGTCATATTCGGATTTAGCGCCTCAAAATACGTAAGGATGACCTTATTTAACCCGGTAGGCATACTTAAACATATGCGTTTTCGATGATTTAGAACCGACCATGTACGAATCATGCGAAAACCGCTAATGTCCAGTTTATTGCTGGTAGTCCCGTGGTGAAACTTGTTTTAAGTGCCGCAATTGTCAAGAATTTTAGTTTTTCAACTTTATTTGAATGATAATCTACCGTTTTAAAATATCTTTAGAATGAATTTTGAAAGCATCAAACGGCTCCAAAACTCGGCGATTTTTACGAATCATGCGAAAACCGCTAATGTCCAGAGTCCTTTTTTTTTTATTACTCCATCCCAGACTGAAGAGGAGCTAGAAACTGTTAGGGATCCTTTTCTACAATCCACTCTTGTAATAATCAACTTCTGAACATTTTTTAATCCTGCATTTAAAAGGCTTCTACAGTTTTTTGCAGTTTACTCAAAATAAGAGAAAATGGACATTAGCGGTTTTCGCACGAGCCGATTCAATTAACAATTCGTCGCCCTCACGACGAAGGGGCGTATCATCAAAATTGGACATTTTGAGTTATGAATGGATCCTTCTTCACCTCAAGCTCCTTTTTCCATTGAGTCTTGTTTGAAAGCTCAACTCTCAATATTAACCGAGTTATTGAGGAAAAACAAATAGGCGTAACATATGAAGGACCTTTTCTGGGTACGGCGAACGGGCGCATCATAAAGCAAACGCGACTACCTGACCTCTCCTCAATGATACGTCCTCAAAAATCAGGCCCTTTCGGTTCGCGCGACACAATATGCCCGTCACTCACTGATCGGGTGTGTTTCTCAGTTATTGTTTCAGAATTTTGTTATTCCTGCTATAGATTTTAGACCAATCTGGCGGTATTTTTTATATTTGTCGGCGTATTTTAATGCTACAGCCTAAAGAGCTCTTTATTGTTATTGGTCGGGAAACCTAATTTGCCGGGTGTTTCGGTAAACACGATTCGTATTGTCAGTCGGGATTCTTTGATTTCGATGGCTTTTCGCCTTTTAATTTTGGTTTGACAGGATATTCTGGGAAAAGATCTAAATTATCCGGGGGTGCATGGACGGTAAATGTCAAAAGATTCTCAACTAGGTCAAGATTTTTTCAGTTTCTATTTACATGCCAATAAACACTTGGTTAGCTCTAATTGTTTTCTTTTGACGACGTATCAAATGTAATCATGTTCGGTTTTTTTGTCTTTCACCTACAATTATAATGAGTGTAATTACAATCAACTTCTATCATGTTTGATTTTTTGATTTTTCAGGCATCCTCTTGCTTTATCGTTTAAATAGACATTCATTATTCATATTTAACTTCATTGTTCTAATTGTCCAGACACAGCTTTTACCACCTGGTCATCAAGAGTAAGCAAAATGAAGTGCTTTCAATTAAATAAAAGAAAAAATCTTTCCGCCGTTTTGTTCAGATAATGAGATTTCAATATTCAACATATCAAAGCTTTTGGTAAGATGATTAATTTTGAGTGATTAAGGATGACAAAAATACATTTGGAGTGGCAAGGAAAACATTATTTTTAAACACTTCAAGTTGGGAGCTCTTATATTGATCAAAAGTAAATGCAGTTAATGAAATATGACTCGTCGTGTCAGAAATACAATCAAGCATCCTAATGCAGTCAATTTTAACAGTTAACATTATTTCGTCTTTGGCGAATGAAAAAAATTATTTTACTTTATCTTTTAAAATGAAATGTCATAGTCTGCCATGAAATTGAAATATTGGCACATCTCTTTGAATTTAAACCTCTTTTTTTTCTTAAATTTTATTATCAAGGCATTGTTTTAACTTAAACAGCTGTAAATTAAAGCGACAACGCTAAACGCAAGTTCAAACGCTAGTTCAAACTATCAAGAAGGACATAAAATATATACTCTTATGTTTATTACTTCAGTATAGATTCCTTTAAAGTCGTATTAATAAGACACTGCTTTTGAAAATTCCGATTTAATATACGCTCTCTTGATATTTTTCATTTCATAACCTTTTAGAAATCTCAAAAAGGATGTACCTTAAACCATAGTAAATATACAGAACTGACAACCTAGAAAAATCGCGGAAGAAAAATCAAACTCAAAGAAAAGAAATTAAGTGAAAGAACTAACAAGTAAGGAATGAAATAGGGGAAGATATAGCGCAACAAGATGATACGCCCGCCGAGAGGATGCGGCGGAGCAGCGGCGGTGCCCAATTCAGTGTTCCGCCAACGGCGTATCAGGACCCTTTTCTAATGTTTCAATGATATCAGGGCTGCTAGACATAATTTTACAAATTCAATGTGATATTTAAAATCCTGATCTTTTTCCGGCGCTGAATGCGGAAAAAAAAATCAGATACGTTAATTAGGGACGTAGCGGCGAAGGAATTAAGTTCTTCAAAAACTTATTTTCGCTCTCCTGAAAAGTTGTCAAAATCTTGATACGCCTCTTCGTCGTGAGGGCGACGAATTTAGTATAAAGCTAGTTTTCTTTTATTTTCGGGGGGGGGGGGGGGGGGGGAGAGTGAGTTGAGTATCACATGTCATCACGAAACGAGCATTAACAAAGTTAACCTTCAACGGCCTGATCGTTGAAATTTATATCAGCAGTACAAGACTTCAAAAATCCGTATATTAGACGGCACAAGCACGGCTCAATAATGCTGAAAATAAAAATCGCCTCCATTGTTTTGTACTATCTTGCCGATTAAGCGTTTCAACAATCAGGTTGCTTGGTGGGGTCCTGGTTGTCCGATTTCGAAAGGGGAAAAAAGAGAGAGAAAAGTGAACTTTAATCAAAGCGAAATATATGCCTCATTCGCAGTTTGGATCTTTTTCTATCTTAATTAGCTTTCAAACAAAAGCAAAAAACGCATAAGACCCTTGGAATGACCCTCGCTAACTTGGAGCAGAAATGCAGCGGTGACATTAGTCCTCGATAGAAGGGGGGGGGGGGGGGAGGACTCCTCTCTTCTAACGGGGGCAATATAAAACTATTGAGTGGCAACCCACGGTCACATTTTTTCTAAGGGGGCCGATTAACATACATTCTCCGCCCCCAGGATCTCTTTTCCTACGTCAATGATGAAAATAGGTGATGATACTCGCCACTTGAACTAAAACTAATCAAATCATCATCCAGGAGCATGTGAATTTCTTGTCCAGTCGAATCTGGGAGGGTAATTTCCTTTCATCAAGTTAAATGTGAACTGAGGATACCATGGATATTGAGATGAAAAATAGAGGAGAAATTCAGTAGGGTAAGATGAACCGAAACAATCAAATTTTTCTGCCTGTTTATTTTTGAACCTGAACATGAATAAAAAATGATCTTTCCCTTAAACTTCCCTCATAAATAAAATTCTGCTTGATGAACAGATGATATTTCATCCGCGTACCTTTGCAGACTTAAGTCAACGGACGAATTTAGATAGCTTTCCAAGAGCTTTGCCGTTTCCGAGTTTAAAGGTAAAAGATATCGGAGCGGTCAAAAGATGATCTAATCCTTTACTAATCCTTTACCCCAACGGAACCGAAGTTATCAAATTTCTTGTGGTGTATTATTAATCCAGTAACGAAATTTCTACGAAAAGCAGCGATCATTAATTTCCCACCAAGATGAGTACAAGATTACACGTCCGGCAAGATTGTTGCAAAGTTTAAATTTGAGGATATATTTTCGTTAACATCAAGTGTCGTTTGAGCCACAAAAATAAAGGAGATGCAACTTTAGAAAAGTATCAATACCATTAAGGCAGAAAAGCAATGTGCCAATATAGTGAGAAAATGCGGTTGCATTCAAAGAATCGCAAAGCTTCATTTGTTGAAAAGTGTTACGAAGTTATCTCATAGAGAATGTTCTTTGTTGCTTCTATCTGAATATCGTGAGTTCATAATGACAGTGATTCTCCAAGAACCCTTCAACGTAATGCTCAAGTATCTCAAATCTTTGATAAAAATCATACTGACTCTAAACACTCAAAACACCGATGCCATTGTCTTTTGCACTTATTGAACTATACTCACGGGAATCATTTAAAGAAGTGAGCCTCCGCCAGACAAGCATTATAATCGACTTTATTACATTATTTCCCCCTTTTTTCCTGCTTCATTTTTCAATTTTTCATCACTTGCATTGTTTTCTGTCAAATTGTTCTCTACGGCCCAAAATAGTTCTTGATCTTTTGTTGCACCTAACTTTGCACGACATAAATTTTGCAACACGCCTGATGCTTTCCTTCGGTCTCTCATTTGCTCCTCCAGAAATAACAATATCTGATCATTTCAGTGTTCACGCAGTAATGAGGCAAAAAATGAGATAGCCACCCCTCCGTTCCATTTTTAAAGTCGGGATCCTCTCATATTTTAATATTTGATAGACGTCAGCCGATTTAAGCCGACCCCACCCTCCTGTCTCCTTTATTCTTCTGCGTCGTCTTGCAGATTGGTGTCATGACAGAGTGATACTTTTCTCGGATTTTCTGAGGAAGAAATAAAAGGGAGAAGGTTTTTCTTAAGAGTAATCGGATGCCTTTAAAACTGCGTCAAGGAACCACTGCCCTGGTTGAGTAATTGAATTGGACCGGGAAGTAATTCTATAGACATGCACTTTAGGTAACTTTACTTAACTCCGCGTTTACGGAGTATTTCAATCTACTCTGAATAATAATCCTAGATTTACATTGGCATTCAATAGGTTTACCGAAATAAGGCATGTTGAAATACCAAGAAGGAGATTACTACCAGGACGCAAGAAATTATTTGGTCGTATTTATGCTAAGATGAACTATTTGTAAATTAATTCAATCTGAAGGACGAAGAATTATGTATAGAGAGGAATTGCGTACACCCTTTGCATTCTGTTCTTTTTGAATTGATTCTTTTCCACATGATTCTCTCTCGCATGAACTGACCACGTTTAGCAAAAAAGAACCAAGCCACATCAGTTAGCGCTAAATTTAACTAGGCAATTTAATTTTTTACTCGAGAACGTTTGTGCGGATTTATTTGAAAATTTTGAGGAATTTGCTTCGCACTATGCAAAAAATGCACTAAAACTTGCACAAAATTTGCAATTCGTGTAAAAATTAAATTGCTCGATTAATTTCGGCAATAGCTGACGTGGCTTGGTTCCTCTCTGCGTAACGCAGTCCAAATGTGCGTACGTTTATCCCCAAAAAAGCCTGAACAATATTTTAGAACAATTTTGAGGAAAAAACTTGCATCATTTTTTACCCCTCTACGATTTTAAACTATGAACAGGTGTGAATATTTGTTGAACTTTTTTCGAGCGCTTTCTAACACTCGCCTTTTTGCGTGTTACGTCAATGGATTTATACGAGTTTTGTCTGCATGGAAACATAAATGGAGAAAAAAAGTTTAATGTCAGCTTGAGGTAAAAATAACCGGGTGGTGAATTGTATAGCATGATATCCTCGCGGGCGTTGGCGCGGCATCTGTTCTGCCGTGCCAAGGAAAAACGCCGTATGAGCCTTCACACGTTGCGAAATTTCCTCCGATAAAGATCAAATATACTGAGAAAATTGTGAATATTTTCCCTCAAATTTTCCACTCAATTTTGTTCACGATTTAATCTAAAATATCTGAAAATTTCACGGGAGAATATGCATAACTTTCCTCAAAAATACATGTTTTATGTGGGGAAATTTAGCAACTCTGGAATGTTCATACGGCGTTTTTCCTTAGCACGACAGTATTGCACTCCGTACGAGGGCTTGAATAACAGTGATGCCTCTTGATGCCTTTGAACGAACCACTTTGTCCGAGGAGCTGAAGTAGACACAGGCCGAGGGAGGGCGGGGAGTGGGGGGGGGGTGGCGGCAGTGATTTAATTAGCGCGATGCTTGAGAGCCGAAAATGCATTGAAATGCAGAGAACCGCATGCTTGGCTCGAGCTTGGGGATGATCCGATGTCCGCGATAATTGCCCGCCCCGCGGAACCAGCTTTCGGAGCTTAATACAGCCACTTTAAAAGTGCATTGTGAACGACTGTCGCTATTGCTGGCAACGAAAGTCACGGCTGTTAAAATTAGATGGCTCATGAAAGGCCGTTGGCGAATAATTCAACGGCTTCGCTCAATAGTGCGTTTAATGCCGAATTTCCCATCATATGGGACCGTTTAATGCCGAATTTTCCATCATATATATGGGACCTTCGCGGGAGAAGGGAACTCAGGACCAAAAAACATGAAAGAGGGTTACCACTGCACTGCCTACATCTCAGGCGAGGAGGCACTTAAAATGGACCGCTTTGAACAGAAAGAATAAGCCACATCACCTATTGACAAATTTGACTGGGCAGTTTAATTTTTTACGAAAGAACGTTTGTGCGAATTTCTTCGGAAATTTTAAGGAATTTGCTTCGTGCCATGGAGAAAGTTCAGTAAAATCTGCAGAAAAACCAGCATAGCCGTTTTTATGTAAAAAATTAAATTATCCCACTAAATTTGGCAATGACTGACGAGGGCTTGGTTCCTTTCTGTTTAACGCGGTCCAAATAAAGCCCTTTTTCTAGAAAACGGTCATATTCGGGCATTGATTATTTCTTTTCTTGACACGCTTCCTCGTATGTTCCGCTCTGTTTTCTTGGTTTGCTGGTTCATTATATTATAATGCCGACTTTCAGTAACTTTCCCATCCCTCATAACGCAACGCTAATGCATATTGAAGTGCACTCCCACGATGTGCAACGTTATCTTCGATATGTTGATAATTTTCCGGAAAATATTTTGCAAAAAAACCTACTTCTCGCCTTCTCCCTGAATTGAGTAGCATTTTGCATTAAGGGAGGGACGGGGGAAGGAATCAACGTAATTCATCTCACTTCTGACAGTTCGGGTCCACGATCTACAGTATAGCGGCAAGATCATTATTTCATCGCTCTTTTTAGCGACCTGCGCAATTTTAGCGGCTCTGGTGCTTGCACTAGAGCTGCTATTCCGGACGGTCCCAGCTGGGGAGTATCATTGGACCATGTTACATTGGAGAGACCGCGCGTTGGTTAATGGGAATCGGCGCCATTTTCGGCTATGTTCCTTGTCATGACTTTATTTTATTGCATATTGTTTTATTGTTAGCCAATGCTATGTTGTGTAGTGTATTTTTGGAATCATGGTGATACAGTCAATAATTCAAAACTTGTCTGTGCTTTAATCTCGTGATAGAAAAAATGTACTTTACGTTCAAAATTTGAAAATTTGAATTTTAAAGTTTTCGCGGTTAAGGAAGCTCCAACCACTGGGTTGGAGCTTCCTAGTCATATTACTCGATATCAGCTGATAGCAAACAAAGGTTACCAAGGAAACCGTAAACGTCTACCGTGGCCATCAGGGCGATTATTGAAATGACATCGACTCTATGTCGCCGCTTACGACAAGACATATAGCCCTATCTTAACCGTGTAATATATCGCAATTCGATATTCAAAACCATTACCTACAATTTCAGATATAAAAATGCAAATTTTTTGCAGCCTCGCTAAACGACTTATCAACCATGCATTCCAAAGTTTCTTATCACAGGGCTGTGAAAATATACAATCTAATAAATACAAAATAACCAAATATCTAAAAAGACAAAATTTCAGTTACAGTCAGTTTCAGTCTTATTGTTGCACAAACTAGTTATTTGACAAAAAAAGAAGATGATCACTCAATTGAAAGAAATTGGCGCCCAATCACAACGACAAGTTAAAAAAAATACTGTGGGAGAAATTTTTTAGGATGCGGACCTCCAAAGAGCCTTCAAAATTAAAAGTATACAACAAGTGATAGTGCCATGCATTCTGCATATCAAGGGCCAATACACATTTATACACCGGCTACGTAAATCTGCTAAGTTACAAAACATGAATCGACACACTGAAAAAAAAACTTGTCCTAAATTTAAGGAAACATGTATCCTTAAAAAGTTTCCTAATTTCAACACGATGTTAGCTTGGAACAAGCCAACAGTTATCTCGATCCAAGGTAACAAAATTGTGTTGAGTTAAGAAAACCATGCTTTCTTGAACCACGTATACGTTTTCTTGAAACAGACTAACGGATACTTGAAACGGGAAAACTGTTTCCTTAAAATTAGGAAACGAGGGAATCGCCTCTGTGTCCTAAATTTAAGGATCCATGTGGTGTTGATCGAAGAACCCTGTTTCCTTAGATTTAGGAAACGGAGAGAAGCAAAGCCGTTTCCTGAATTGAAGAATCCATGGAGTGTCGTTTGAAGAGATCAGCTTCCTTAAAATTAGGAAACGGGCATAGCATTTCCTGTTTCCTCAATTTAAGGATCTATGTGATGTTGATCGAAGAAACCCATTTCCTTAAAATTAGGAAACAAAAAAATTACCAAACGCCTACTGAGGAGGTGCATGCAACGTGCCGTACACCACCATGTATTCGGCGAGTTGCTCAAGAGGGGCCTTCCAAATATACCGTCGCTCCTTTGGCGGAAGGGCGCATCTACACTTTGAGATGATGAGCCCTTCCGTCCGTATACCACCATGCTCTCTACGGCTTACCTACGTGAAAATTTCGATGCACCCTTACGCCCATGAGTGACATCACGCTCATAAAAAAACGTAACGCTAAATCTCCAATTTTTGGAACCCCACTCACTTCTTCCCTCGTAACACTTTTGCGACGTAGGTCCCTATTCTTTCACACGTAAAAACAAAACGGCGTAACTCTCTCCTTGACCATTTCTCTCCGTTAGAGCGTTGCATATTATTTGAACGGTCCTTTACAGAAATCCGACCGAAGCGCTTGGATGGCGTTATTCGTAAGATCCACTCCACTCCACTCCAAACAAATTCAGTATGTTTAAATTTAATCAATTTATCTCTTGTTCGTAAGGGATTTACGCGTCGGAAAGTTGGAGGTTTTGAAAAAACGCAATTTTTGTGCCTTATCAAAAATATTGTTTTCGGTCCAAAATGTCAGAATGCTTTCTAGAAATGCACGGATCAGAGCCAAAGTTCCTTTAATATTTTTCGGTGAATTTTCTGATTCGACGAAAATTTCTTTAAATTTTCTAAACAAAAGCGTGCGTCCGTTTATGTAGGTAAAAATAAATAATGTGAAGCTTTTCAACATTTTACTGCAAGTACACTCTTTGAATCTGGTCGTAGCTTCGAACATTTTTAAGTGTCTTCAAATCCCAGAAAGCTTGACTCGGCCCGATATGTGCTCAATAAAGTATTACCTATACATGCCTTTATCACCACATCTTTACCGCTATTCCGAGTACATTTTGAAAACTCCATAAAGATCATTTATCTTTTATGTGTCAATTTTATAGCCAGCATTAAATAATCTTAGATTATTTTGTCTATACCTACTTTATTGGAATTTTAAATCATATTTACTTTCAGTATGAGCAGAAGCGGTTCTCACATGAGCCTCTTTGATTTACGCATTAACCTTTATGATATGGGCGTCAGATTGGATAATCGAATGAGTGATAATTTACCTCTGAGAGGCACGTATGAAAATCTGTCCTTTAACCAGACTTAAATAAAAAAATAATTTACTCCATGATCATACTATTTCCGAATGAAAAAGAAAGGGGAATACGTTGGTTATGTTATGGCGGCGATGGCCCACGGTCTTTAAATAATATCTGAGAACCGGCTAATAAACAGAAAGAAAAGGGAAATATGTGGATATTTAATATATTTAAATGATAATTGAGGTAGTATTTGCTAGATAAACCCAAGTGCTATTGAACGGTAGCAGGTGGGCATCTGTGTAGCCAAAGAGATAGATGCGAATAGGTTTAACATAGGAAAATAACTCCACATCGCTCGCGAGGGTAGGATGGCCGAGTGGACTACGGTGTCGAAATTTCTCTCTTCCCGGGACAATGTCGAAGGTTACAGGATCAAATCTCAGCCTGGGCGAAACGGAGTTCTTCATCAGGATACCAGAGGGAGCGCGAAGCGCGTCAACTACGTGAAGGAAATCATCCCCGGCAGTACCAACGATAGAGGTATGCGCTTCAACGGGTATGGATAATTGGATAGGGACACTAGGTGGGGAGCCGTTTCCCAAGGCAGCGACGCGGCGGGACCGGCCGTTTCCTAATTTTAAGGAAACGCTTGCAGGTACTGTTACCTTTTTTTTTTTCTCGAGGAAACGTTTCCTGAAAACAACACAACACTTACTTACTTTTAGGAAACTCTTCGCGCGGCGGTGTTTCCTAATTTGAAGGAAACGTTTCCGTGCTTCAATGTAACAGGAGTTTTGGTTCAAGAAATCGCGTTTTCGTCGACCAAGGCAATACCGTTTTCTTCATTCAAGACTTCGTTTCTTGTCCACTTTTTTCTAGTATCCAATTTTCTTAGGTCAACACGGCGTCGCCTTGAATTTAGGAAACGTTTTTTTCAGTGCAGTTGTCGGATTGTACATCAGTGACAAAATGTGTCTAGGCCCTCATTCTTGACTACAACTACTGTCGCCAGAGCCGCTCTCCGACGCGAATGCGTTGGAGCTTCCTGCTTGTTTATGATTTCAGCCGCCTGTCAAATCCATCCCGGTGGGATAAATAGGTCACAACTCTCTCATAGGTTTTAAAGCGCCTTCAAATTCGGCCGATGCAAGAAAATATACACGTAAGGTTCGACAATGAACTGTTCGTAGGCGAGCTTCGCAGTTTAGTTGCGGAGATCCGGATTTACTTTGTGCAGAAGTATTTTTCCAGGGGGAAGCAAGCGCATATTACTTTGCTATCATTCAAGCTCACGTATCATCTTGCATATATCGATGGCTGAAGTAAAAAATCGCGTATCTCTTACTGCGAAGTTGCAATCCGTTGTTTGCGTTTTCTTTTTGCTAAGAACACTGACCAATATTTTTGCTTTCAAATTGGCGTGAACTTTTTTCAATCATTCAAGGATATTTTCCAAAAATTCTACTCAGATATTTTTGGTTGTTTTATTTAAAGAAAGGAACCATAAGCGAAGATTCCAAAAAGTTGCAAGCAAGAAAGGTACTTTTTGACTTTAGCTATCATCGGTATTCAAGAATTTACCCTCTTGCTCTAATCAACCTTTAAATTCTTCCTTGGATAACCCATTGAACGAGGAGTGACTGAAATACTGACAACTGAAACTGGAATAACTTCTATACTGGCTCACAAATCTATTCCTGAGGAAAGCAGCGCTATACTCTATTTCACATCTCTAAGGATAGGTGAATTCAAAACTGAAAAACTGAAGAGTGAAGCAGGACGATTTTATAATTTTCAATCCTGCGTACCATGTTAAATGGGTCAATCTATTATGCAAGTCGTGAAATCGTATTTTGATGATTAATATTAACCATTGGATTCAAATTTCAAGTGTGGATTAAGTTATTTTCTTATCAGTGCCATACCTTGGATTAATTCCTGATTTCAACAAACCTCCGAAACAAACGCTCTAAATCCTGCATCGATATTAGTCTGTTCTCTGCAAGAATAGGGCAACGCTGTCGAGAATAAGTGTAACTTCAATGTTCTCATTTAATTCTAAGTTGTCTAGTCAATAAACTCCCGGCGTTTAGGGCCTTTCATTTCCTCCATAAAACCAACAATCTCAGCGCTGGGTTGTCATTCACAGACGAATATTCGAACTTCTGCATGGGCTCATTGAACGCTACCCCAGGAAATTAGCATCTTCGAGCGAGGAGTAATTTTAAAGTAATTTGGCTATAATATTAGGCAACTCAGAGAATGTAGCTGACAATGAATACTGAAAAAATAAATGAATAAATTTAATGTAAGTTACACTGCCTTTATTTGAACTAAGGACAACCAGGTCCAATAATCACAATTATTTTTACTTGATTTACTTTGTTCATCGTATCAAAATACCTCTACCTTTGCATACTTTGTATTAACTCTGAAGAAGGAAGTCACACAATTTTAAAATCGACTTTCCTATAATGGGCCACTAAACCATTTGCTTCTTATTTAATATTCTGAAAGTACCAAATGAGTAGATTACGTGGTGATTTATTGCGTGATTGCGTATTTTTGAAGCCAAAATCTTGGACAAGCCCGCTTTTAAAAAGTCCAATGACCAGAAGGAATTTAAAACGCGCCAGAATTCTCGATTTAAATGTGAAATTGTTGCTTGTTCACTACAAATAACGTGAATGAGATTCGATTGTTCGATTCTGAAGATGTAGTTTCAATTTTTCTCTTGTGTTAATTTAAAAAGGGCAGAAAGACATTTGACAGAAGTCGTAGAACTCTATGCTCGTCTCTGATTGGTGCTGAATGACATCCTTCGGTTCGGCGCAAAACCGGGGCGTTTTAAAATGGCGGAAAAGTTGTGGCTTTCGGATTGCGTATTTTTCGGTTTCTGAGTTATTCTTTTGCGTTTTTAATGTGCGCATTCTGTTGCACGCGTCACTAATCAATCTTCAGAAAAATGTATTCGCAAGTCCAAATTCTTTCATAGATTAGTGATCTGCACACTAATGATTGAAAGTTACACTCAAAACACCTAATTTCACAAATTCGAAGAAAAATTCCCGGAAATTTGCCTATTGCCATAGAATAAATGCCTGACAATTTTAAAAGAATCGGTAGAGCCGCTTACGTGGTAATTAATTCATCGTCTGAAATAAGGCAACACTTGAAGTCTGATTCCTTCTAGAGAATCTTTGAAGCGGCGGAGCGGCGTTTCTGCGAGCCGATTGTTGAAATTGATAGACAAAGCGATGGACAAAGAAGACATAGGGAGTAGGGAGCAATCCTATTGGTTGAAATGGTTTGTTCCTATAGACTAAGGGAGGAAATGATGGACTAACTATACGGTCTCTCGTAGGTTGCCTCGATTAACGTACTAACGTAAGTCCATTATCATCCTCCTCTGTCCATTGCAACCACCCACATCCACCAACAGGACCCCTCCACAACCCTTTTATCTTCTTCGTCTATAGCTTTGTCTATAAATTTCAACAATTAGTTCGCTGGGGTGGTCCGGACGCCAAGCACAAGAATTAACTCCACTGCTTTCTCCGCGTGCCAATTGCACAATACTACCAGTCGCATGATAACGGAAGTAACTTCACTACCTCTCAACTTGCGCTCAGAGTTGTCGCGTGTGGCAGTATAACATGCTTTCCAATTGCATTTGCTCCCTTGCTCTCACCAATTACCACGTATAAACCTGACGCGGCTCATACGCATAACCCGCTACCGAATTGCGTGCGTAATACTGCCACGCTGAGGAAGAATCGTGTGCTTCGATGATTGTGTCTTATAGCTTAGCTAAAGATAGTAAAATCTGTTCTAACTGGAACTTTCTATACGTTCAATATCAAGGGAGATATTCCGCTTTGAAAAATTCGGTATGTGACGTCATCCACCGCGGTAGTGACATACCCTTGGTTTCTTCCACCTTGCTCTCATCAATCAGTGAGACATACATTTGCAATGGGTTACCCAACGTGAAACTCGGATGAAAGCAAGGTGGAAGAAATTAAGGGTGTCACTACCGCGGTGGATGACGTTATAAACCGAATTTTCTGAAGCCGCTGTGACCAGCACAACTGACCTACCTGCTAGTGACGTATGCAGGCAACGCTATGAAAGAGATAATGCGATGGGTTAACTCCCAGAATGAACTGATCGCTGTAAGTCTTAATTTATATCATGACGTGTGACAGGAACATGAAAACTGAAATGCTGTCGCCAGTTGAATTGAAAATTTGGCACCAAAGGCTCCATGTTTAATCGGAACTTGCGGTCTAGTGGTTAGCACGATTGAAAAGGCATCACGGATTAACATTCGAGCAACATCCCTTTCATTATTTCGTACATCCCAATGTTCCCCCAACCCGTGAGGCATAGATGTGATTATTTTCTCAGTGGTACTTGTGTTTTTCATAATAAACTCTTCTGTGATTTCCTCTTCTCTTGGCGATTTTAGGGTACCAAAGATGCATACAAAGATCTACCGTACAAAAAAAAAAAAAAAAAAAAAAAAAAAAAAAAAAAAAAAAAAAAAAAAAAAAAAAAAATAATTGATGTGAAAAGATACGTACAGGCGAGCAGTTCAGTTGAGCTGAAAATTGATTGATAGGGTGATAGTGACAAGTTTTAGAAAAAAAACACTAAAAAACGTGGCCCGAATTGTATTGGTTTGTAACAAGGTGGTAAAATAGTGTGGTAAAATAGTGCTGGGTCCACACTTTTTAGTGGGGAAAACAAAGCTAAAAAGTTCGAAAATTTCAATTGGAGTCAACAAATTTTGAGCTCTAATAAGTACCAGTACAAGACTGAGGGAGGGAGGGGAGGGGGGAGTGTTTAGTTTCACAGTTCAGACAAGTTGTCGATACACAGTGATTTGAGGTCCTCAACAACTACAATGGTTTAAATGACCGTATTAATGATGTCTTCGATGAACTTTTAATTTGTTTGCATTTAACAGAAGGAAACCAACTCGGTTACATTTTTGTGAAAATTGTGTATTTATCTACATTTAACCAGATGCCTAGAACCGCATACAGTTTTTTTTCGGTCAAAAATGGTTAGTTGTCAAGTCAAAACGATCGTTTAAATTGTATTACTTTACATGGATTTAGTATTTTTTAAAGCAAAGAAAAAGTTGCACGATTCTGAAAGACCACTTTCGTCTCCCTTCTGTTTAATGCATTCCAATTCATATCAGTCCTAATCGTGAATAGTGTTATATTTACCATTTCCGAAGTAATATTATTACTGCATTATTACTGTTTTGCAAATGTCAAGAGTACTCCAGCATTTACGAAGAAATGGGTTGTACTTTTCGAAGAAATTCAGAATAACTGAAACTTCATGAGAAAATTATCAATTTACTAACGGCAACTGGAACAAAATTACGACATTGCATTAAAGAGCTTTCAGATGGACGTCCCACCCCCGCCCCCATTCCATATTTACAATCCCGACTACGGTCTTGTAGGGCTGAATCACTCATCGTGATTACACAAGTCAAATATTTCTCTCCGAGGAAGCTGCGATGAAGGATAGCGAAACTCACAGTGTAGTACATTGATAAAATAGGAATATTAGGAGCATTTGTGACCCAAAAAGCCTCTGGCTAGCCTCGAACTGCCCCACAAACTTCCAACTTTCTGATCCTTTGCATGATGCGCCTATAATTTATTCCGATACAAACTCCGTTTTGAGCCAATACAGCATATCTCGCCCGGAAATCAGGAAATTCAGGTGACCCCGTGTTTAGTATTCAGTACACGCTGCGAGGCTTGGGAAATATCAATTCTACGTTGACACATTGCTCTGAAATCTATGAAATTATCTACACGATGGGAAAATAATCAATGAGAAAGACTGGTCCATCTATTATCTCATCCATCCACGGATTCGGAAAATATGAAGAGACGGAGTAGGAGAGATAGAAAATTGATATGAGATGAGGGCAAACCGTTTTCTCCTCTCATTATCCTCCGTTCCGCGCACAGAAAAAAGAATGATACTGGATAATATACTGTCTCCTTATTTGTTTGTCACAGGCTAAGATTAATTTTAGAAACACAGATATTCGCCTCAGCAAACACCATGTTGCTTAAGTTCATAGACATATGCTTGATGTTAACGCGATAGGACTCAACAGTGTCTATTTATGATTTCGCTATGATCCAGCATTCTTAAAATTAAAATCCCTCGACTGAAAATGGAATCAGACCTCGAAAAATCAAGGAATAAAAAGGGAATAATTAACATTCAATATTGTATGCCAATTGAGTTGGCTATCCAAATATTATACTACCGTTTTATAAATAAACAGGTCAGTTTCCTTCTGGCTCCTGGTTGCCACAACAGTTCGTTCAAAACCCGCTTATTTCGCTTGCAAGTCAGATTACTAAGTATTGAATCAACACGTAGTCAGTATATGCACACTTAGGCCAACAGTAAGCTGTCTTAAGAGCCTTTAGCACAAGGAAATCTCGTAGATTGACGAATTCTACTTGTCGCAAAAACGCACCCAACTTCGTAAACTGTTACTGGACTATCTGTCCGCGACATAGACTCTAATCCGGGCTGTGGGGTAGAATCTACCCAAAATCCAGATCATATCATCTGACTCACCTCTCTAGGCATGAGCATTAAGCCCTAACTGTTTTTCTGTGGATCGCACCGTGTGAAAGTTCGAACTTATAATATCGGCAAATGCAGTGGACTTGAAGCAAAGATGAAACAGAATCATTGCTCTTCATATGCTCTGAGTGAAAATTAGGTGGGACCTGCAGTCTACTATGAGCATTTTTCCCTCCAAAAATCTGTACTCGGTAAAAATCTACGTCCAAGAAATCGATGTGATCTGCATGACAGAAAGATCATCGCAACGTAGATTTGAAGTCAGGTAGAAACGCTTATGAAGTCAGCACAAGTTTCATAAGTAAAAAATGATAATGTATAGGACTCACTTTTTCTTTTAATGAAATTGAACAAGTTTCAAGGGATCTACCCTCATCCTCAACGATAACCCACGACTGAGAATGAGGGTAGAGCCCTCGAAACGCGTTCAATGTTAATAAAATATACTTTATTATTTTTAACATACTGAATTTGTGTACCTACGGATATTTGGAAGTCTCCAAAAACAAACTTTGGGACCGTTCACTCATACTTTCATTGAAGCGTAGCCTTCAGCTTGAACGCTTCGTTCCGGTTCGTATTGTTGGATTTTTCCACCAAACGTGGCCAATACGGACAAAGCATCATGTTTTGCATTCAGCACGTATGCAGGGGCTGAGCGCGCAAACATCCGGGACCTTAAACCCTGTCATCGCTTCGATCCCATTACTTTTTCGACAGCCAGTTTTTTGCCCTACCCGCGAGAGCAGACGAAAAATCCAAGACCGAATAATGAACAACAACCTCGTATCTAAACCGAGCTTCTCCTGGCGTTACGTGGTTCTTGCCAAGTCTGGCAGAAGGCAGCGAAGTGCAATGGAGGGGCAGGGGTGGGGAGTTGCAGAACGAACATGTTTTAGTCGCAACTCTCGGGTGTTACACTGTTACACAGACCCCCCCGGGGCAGCCAAGATCGAACTTTTAAGACAGCGCTTCCCCGAAAGTTCAAACCTCCCACTTAGTTCCGAAGATACAAACGTGTAAGGACTTGGTGACGCACGAAGCGTTCTTAATCTCTGGTGACGCAAAGTCATTTCAGCTGGAAGAGAGCGAGAGGCTTTGGAAATTCTAGTCTCCTGAGTCGATAGACTCAGGTCCAGAGACAGGATATTTCAGACACCACGCACTGCTCTGCCGTGATAGCGAAGAGAGCAGCGAGTTAGTGTCAAATTTTCGAAATCGATTTTCTCTCAGAATTCGTCTGATCTCTTCTAGATGAAATCACCGAAATAACTAAAACAGCACAATTCAGGTTAATTGTATAAAAATAAGACTTATGAGAAAGCCTTAAGTGGGCAAAAAATGACGTAGTTTCAGGCAAGACAGCAGTAAGTGACATTATTCCTTCAGAGAGCCAATGAAAACGGAGCGATAAAGTAAAGTGCCACCGGCCACTCTCTTCTGCCAATTTCTAACCTGAAAATATGTTTGTTAATGTGTGTCCAAAACGCAACCACGAAAGCATGTAGAAGACAGCACTTACAGCTGTCTTGCCTAGCAATTGCCTAGCATGAAAATGAAAAATACTCTTTTGATATAATTTAAATAAAATCAGTCGATTTTCAAGTATTCAAACGATTCCTAGTAGTCTTTTGGACGATGAGTGGCAATTTGACAAAGAACGGAGGCTTCTTTCAATTAAATTATTCTGTCAGACGCTTCTGAACCCGTTTTCTCATTGAGACTTCATCATTTTTGCACTTACTGCTCTCTTCGCTATCACAGCAGCACAGGGGAGGACGGACACTGTTGCCCTGTTGCCGAAGGGAAATTTGATTGGAATAAACAATTCTCGAGAAAATAGACTTAAAATAACGTCTGAGTGGGGAATAGTACCTTCCCCTCTGTTGCGACAGCCTTACATCCTAGTTTTTTATCATTTTTTTTTTTAACTTATTTAATATGAGTATATCTCGTGTACATCGTTTTAACGATTAAAATCATCGGACACGCCATGATCCTCATACATGCCAAATTGAATGCAAGGATGCACACTGGAAAAAATAATATGCTGTTTTAGCACCTAGGATGTAAAAAATGTGTCTGGTGATCCCAAGATACTGCCTCAACTGCCCTTGCAGTTAACTTTACATCCTATGAATGCAAATTCAACTGCGTGGACAATCAAGTTAGCATCTTGAGATCACCAGACACATTTTTGACATCCTAGGTGCTATAACAGCATACGAGTTTTTTCAATGCAGAATCATCCAAGCTTCCACATTTTCACGCGCCCACCCGCGGGCTTTCCACATTTTTCAGTATCGGTTTTCCACAAAATTTCCCACCAATTCAAATAAAGGTGACCTTTATCCCTGTTTTTATTTAACCTTCGACTGATGACCTTCCAAAATTTTCTCTCCTTCCACATTTTGGGTACTCTTCCACATGCTCGGGCATTTTCTGCACCCCTCATCTAATGTTGATATCTTACAGCTTGTAATCTCTTCAAGCTTCCTCACAGGAAAATGAGTGGGAAACTGCTAGTATGAAGCTGGATCTCATATGAGGTTTGGTTTTCTGTTTCAGAGCTCTGGAGTGGTGGAAATTACGCAAAGCAAGGTTGACAGTGAGGTGTTGTTGACTGATCGGGAGCTTACGATAGAGGAAACGGATTTCCTCTAATGTTGACAGTGCCACCCTCTGTTGGTCTTCAAGGACCGGTCTAGCCTTGCGATGGCTGTGAGATCTGCGCCGTGAAAACTAAGGCAGTTGACACCTTCAGCAGGAACCTCGACTTCATATTTGCAACCTCGAGTATCTTTTTCGTGCCGTCAGCGAAAATACTGATCAATCGCTCGGCTTTAAATCTATTGGCGAATCCAGCAAATTGGTAACATTGTATTTTTTCCATTTGAGCCTACGGAGATTTATCGATTCTTGGAGGGGCCAGGTGCTCCTACATAATCGCTAATTATTTAGTATAGGTTTAAATTAAGGAAATCCGGTGTTGTCAAATTGCTGCATATATCCAAAACCAGCCTAACTGCGTTTCCTAACCCTTTGTGATGATTTCTCATGAACAGGAAAAAAGTAAGCAGCGTTCTGTTTAAAATTTTGCGGGAATTTTCCTCTTGATGTAAGGGAAGTTACATATCGTTTCGGAGCACTACCTCTTGGGCTTTTGGGTTTTAAAAATTGAACATGAGAGAAAATCAGGCGACGTGAATCACAGTTAGGCATACTTTGCTTAAAATCGTTCAATTGAATCTTTTAGTACACGTGAGGCTTGAAACCGAAATTAGTTTTCCGTTTTATTTTGAAGATGGCATGCACCAAAAGTAAAATTTAATATTTGATGGCTGTTCTCGGTAGTGATCAGTATGGCTGAATGAATCGCATTTTGTAGTATTTAGTCCATCAAGCTTAACCAACGGTTAATTTCTCCATATTCATTGCCTAGCGCGAAACTCAGACAGCCCCATGGATCAATTATATCATCCTTATTTTTGAAATAGAAATTGCAAACTTGCATTATATGCAATTACGAGAAGAAAAGACGTCGCGTCATTTCGTAGTCATCACTAAAGAGTTTAGTATTTGAGTATTTATCTGCTCTGCATTCAATACCATTGGTGTTTTCAGCACAAAATAGGTAGAGTATTTGGTCGAGAGCAATTTGATTTCAAATAGTGTCGAATTGTAATATTTTCATGACGATTCGTATACGTACGAATCGATTCTTATTATAAAGCAAATGATCCATTGAAAACGTTGACAGAACAGTGGTTCAACAAGAAGCCATGAAGGTTCAACCCGCGCCGGACTTTTCTTTACAAGAGGAAATCTGTCACGTCCTGTTGGTTGTTTTTTCTGTTTAAAAATTTCAAAATGACTCTGACTTTAAAGGGTTCATTCAATGCTGCAAATAGAGCAAGATATTTGGGAAAACTGGCAAGAATTGATAAGTTCAATTCCCTAAATTAATTTTGTTAAGATTCATGTTTCAACCTCCGTTCTTCCTTTCGAATATTTTGAGCCTTGCAGAAGGTTCTGCAGATTTGTTGAACAAGGACCTAATTACAGGTCTTAAAAAAGTTGTTCACGAAATAATTTGTTCGATTTTTTTCTTCTTCTTTTGTTAAAAAAAAAGGAAAATCAACTTTTTAGTAGGATTAGCCAACCCTGGCACGAGTTCAAATCTCACGTCATTGGCGCAAATATGATAGTCAAAAGAAATTATGACCGCACCATCATAATCGTGATCTACTACCAGTGATCGTTGTTGTATACCTACGTTACGTGATTGTTCAAGTTTACTATTCAATCTCCGCACGAGAGAGCACTTAACGAAACTTCGAAAATTAGTTTTAAAAAATTGTAAACTCGATGCTCAAATTTGGAATTGACGTATTAAAAATTGTGTTTTTATTTACCCAGGTGTCTTTTTCACTCACGACCTACCCTAAATACTACCCAATTGAAACTCAATATTTACACGTTCAAGGTTCGATATTTTCTAATTACAATGCACATTGCACCTCTATGCTCATTACTGGCATAAACTTGAGTTAAATTGCTCGCAACTTATTTACTCTGGCACTACGAAGTTTCCGTCAGAGGCTGAAAATCCGATTTTTCGTTTAAACCCGACAAAAATTGTTCCATTAAATGTTTTCAGAGAACTTGGAAACTGGAAGAAAGCCTCTTGGGTCTAGAGTCCAGACTCAAAAAAATTGACAAGAAAGAATACTTATGGTTCAATCGGATTTTTCCTTGAATGAAAAGGAGGTCCGCCTGAATTAAGAGTGATGGATCTCGATTCAAGCGAAAATCCGACTGAATCAAGAGCATTTTTCAAGTCAGATTTTTGCTTGTATCGATATTCATTACTAAATCAAGAGTATTTTTTCATGTTAGATTTTTGGTTGTATCGATATTCAATACTCTTAATTTAAGCGGACCTCCTTTTCATTTAAGCAAAAATCCGACTAAATCAAGAATTCAAGAGTGGCCTCTCTTGTCAATTTTTTTAAGAGTTTGGACTCTAGACCCAAGGAGTTTTCTTCTAGTTGCCAAGTTCTCTGAAAACATTTAATGGAGCAATTTACAATCGAGCAATTTATCGATACAAACAAAAATCCGACTGAATCAAGAGTATTTCTTGATGTCGGATTTTTAAGAGGATGCTTGATTGGATTCTCCCAGGGAGAATACGGAGGGGACGCCCAGTGAAATGGTAGCAACAGGGCGTTTTAGAGAAAATGAGGGAGTGCCAACTCCCTGAAAGGCTTTGGAAGGATAGGGGACTGTGCCGGCTGGGTGTCGCAGAGCGCCAAAGAGCGCTATGAAAGCGGCTTATATGAGAATGTATATGTGGCAATAGCGGAAGTGAAAAATTACCCTTTCGAAACACATTCAAAAAACTGTTCTGGCATCGAGCAAATTTTGAGAAAATACTTGAGATGTGATCTGTGCATTATGCCAGAGCCAAAGCATATGAAATTTTTGTGTGAACAAAAATATTTTTTATAGCGTGTTTCTAAAAGGTAATTTTTCACATCCGCCATTGTTACTTATAATGCCTCATATGCATGTGTATTTTTTAAGAGTCTGGACTTTAGATCCAAGAAACTTCATACTTCGATACCACCGTGTTTCTCGCAAAATTCGATGTGGATATCGTCGGTCGGATCTCAAATCCCCTCCGCTCGGCGGAACTCCGGTGTGGCTCACTCTCCGGAGGAAATGAATGCAAAATAAACGTGACAGCCGGCGAACACAATGTCATCACAGCTGAAATAAATCAGACGTGGGAAAAATTGGAAAAAGTCGTGTACCGCGAATGTGGGTTGGAGAACGCGGTGAGATAGGGTGGCGGCGCACACTGGACCGAATCAATAGGAGAATTCGGACAAAATCTGGAAACTTTGAAAGCTCATATTTTCAAAAAATGAAACAGGAAAGTTCAAGAGTGGGTTTATTGGATTCCCCGTGAAATTTCCTTCCATAGATACCCCTTAAAATTGAGTTTGTAACGATATAAACATCAAATTATGCAATTTTAGTCAACAAATGGAGATGTTGCATGTGTGAGGAATTTGCGATTTGACTGTTGATTCTTATGTAAAAGTTCGCGAGAAACACGATGGTGCCACTGGTTTTCTCTGAAATGAACTCCCAAGCTCAAAAAAAGCTCTCAAGTTGAGGCCAAAATGGAGGGGATATCCCACGCTATCCTGAGAGTTCACCTCTACATCAAGACAAACTCTCCATGCAAAGATGGGGAGCAAATACATTGACAGGGCTGCCACTTTATTTGGGGACTCCACAACTGAAGACACGGCTACCCTGCTAATGTATTTACTCCCTATTTTTGCATGGAGAGTTTGTCTTGATGTAGACGTGAACTCTCAGGGTATAGGGTGAGATATTCCCTCCATTTTGGCCTCGGCTAGAGAGCTTTTTTTGAGCTTGGGAGTTACTTTCAGAGAAGACTAGTGGCACCATCATGTTTCTCGCGAACTTTCACATAAGAATCATCAGTTAAATCGCAAATTCCTCACACATGCAACATCTTCATTCATGCCCGACCTTCCTAGTAGCTTGTTCTACTGTGCGACGAGGGTTCGGGGTTCGGGATATTTAATTTACCCCTTTCGTTTTTGCCTTTATCCGCACGCTCTCTTCGTACAGGTCCCGTCAAAAGAGATCCCAGGATCCGCCTGATGTAAACGGATTATTTTTACCGGTAAGTTTGGTTTCGCTCGCGAGGTGAGAAAGGTTAAGGGACGGGAGCCCGCGTGACTTTAAAATAAACTTTTCAGCCGTTGAGCGCGGCCGCATGCATCCATTTTTACCATGATCATTTGATAAAGAACCTGCTGCGCTCGTAGAGTCAATTATTAATTCTTTTATGACTGGTATTTTTGACCCCTTTCTTTCTTGCGAATCCTCAAGTCATTATTTTTGAATAAGTAGAATTGGCAGATTGTCATGCCAGGATGTTATCTCTAACGTCATCGTTATTCATGTAAAAACAAACATTCATTCACGCGGGGAAAAAATTGTGATAGAGCAATTTCTTTTTCTTTCTTTTTTTTTTGGTTGAATTGTAAAATTGGATTTCCGCTCTCTAGTGTCCTGAAAAATAGCTTGTGAGTGGTTTCGTTAATATTTTACGAGCAAATGACGGAAACTTGCACAATGGTAAACCGATTTTCTGCCTTAAACAAAGCACCTTAGAATTTTCAGTAGCTTTACCTCAAAATCATATTTTTTGGACAGTCTGCAGGCTTCTAACCGCCATAACTTTCGATTGATATTATATCTATGAGTACCCAAAAAACCAATAAACACGTGTTTTTTATCAAAAAACGCGCTAATGAACATTCCGATATGCTTTGGTCTCAAAAATTCATTTTTAAGTTTGTGGACTTAGGATATTAATTGAATTGAACACTCGAATTTCAGTTGCCTGAAAAAATGGAGTATATTTTTGTCGTAACGTTACATGCATGAAACGAGGAAAAATCTTACAAAACTGCCTTATTGACGTACAATTTTTTTAAGAGTCTTTTTAAGAGATTTTCAATGAAACAAAAAAGGAATGCTGGAGAAATTTTGGTTAGGTAAATCCTGCCTATGTAGGTTTAACATTGTTGGTGTGATGGAAAAATAGGAATTAAACAGATCTTTGGCATCGTTCCATTTTTAAGTCGAGGGAAAATATTTCCTTTTGAGCTTCAGGCATTTTAATGAATACCTTTGAAAACGAGAATTGAAACTCAAACATAATTCATACGGCCATTTTGATGGCACATTGTGAATATGCTACGTTACAAGTAATTGTATATCTTCCTCCCGATCCTTTGATCGTTACCTTATTGGAATTGAGCCGTGTAAATTCTTGAGCAGAGAGCGAGGTATTCTCGCATGTAACTGAAAGGTTGCGTTTAAATGTTGCAGAATTTCTTACAACTGTTACTTCCTAAAGTTACTGTAAGAACATGAATTATCAATACTTCATATTGATGAACCTTGCATAAGAGTTGCATTTATTTAGAGACATTCAGCAACTTAGGCTATATTAATGTCTTTACAAAGAATATGAAAGATGAGTGCATATATACAAATACAAGCATGTAGTTGTGCACACTATGCGTGTGTGATGTAAACTTCTGGAATAAAATCTCAGTATCTTAACTGCATTATTTAAATTTTGGCATAGCATAGCCAATACATCCATTGCATTTAGAAAATGGAAAAAAATAAATGATGAAAACCAAAATCAAATAGAAAAAATAACGGAAAATTTTATAAAAAAATAAATCGGCTGCTTGGAGAGTCGAGGAACAATTTCACCGAATCAATTAGTCTATATGATATTGAAGATTTTGCAACACGATCGGGCAAGTCAGAAGCGGTATCTTCAGACGGTCTCGCACAGAGGCTTTCAAAAAAAGCGCGCTGAAAAGGTTAGTTTTCTAAAAATTAGCCTTTTAAGTTTTCTTTCGTCAATTTCAAATTTTTTTAAAAGGGTATAACAAAATTAACCGTTTTTCACACGACTGAACGTAAATCTAAAGGAGGTGGCTAATTTGGATTACATTTTGCAAAAATGAACCACTAGCATTGCAATGTTGCTAAGATTGTGCAACTTCTTTCGTCTTTGAGGAAAAACGCGACTGTCCCTTAATAGTTTCTATTTTACTCCCTAAAAACTGTAAATTTAAGACAGAAATTACCATCTAAATTTCATAGTTCTTCACAATTTCCGCAATTTTATTGCAAAGGATGAAGTTGCACAATCTTAGCATCATTGCAATGCTAGTGGTTCCTTTTTGCAAAATGCAATCCATTTGATTGAAACACTTTATTTTTTACAAGAGTACGACGGTGCGATACCTATCCGTCCAAAATTTGGTTGATTTTTACCAGTGACTAGAAAAACATCTGTGAAGTTTTCAGTCAGAAATGCCTATAGGTTTCCCAGTAAAATGCCAATTTGCAAGTTCAAATTTCGCAATTTTGAAACACAGTTACGTTCTTTCATCTGAGAAACGACCCTCTTTCAGTAACCTCACTATTTCAGAAGGCGACCACTATACACTCAGCAGACCCTTGTCGGCAGTAGCGCACCAATTGGGAAAATAATTGAGTAATTAGGGTTGATAAGATAATCTAGAATGGCGGTCGAGAGTTAATTGTTCGTGCCACGGTAAGGAAGGTACCGCAACACTAACAGAGCCCGTGGGGACCTCCAAGAATGATAGGGATTTCATATCACTTATTACCTAGAACAAAAAGTGATTTTGCGCATTGCAGTTGTGGTAATCACTTTTTCCCTCATTCCCGAGTAATTATTACAAGGCGGTTTACAACCTTTTTATTTGAAGCTCAGCAAAATTACGTAAAGAAATCAACGTTATGGCACGGAGACATTCCGTGACTCCTGTTTTTCTCACACCGCTGCCTTTCAGCACTAAAATAAACCTGAATTAACTAGAGTTTTTTGTTGGAATGATTATAAAACAACGTGGGATTTAGTGTCCGTCGCACAGCTTACACAGTTTTTACGTGTTTTACTAATTAAATAAATAAAAATATAGATACTTTAACTTTTTTTTCCTCTTTCTTTTTCATTTTTGCTAAATTGGACGGTGCGGCTCATCTAACTGTGTTTAAATGTTTAATTAATCTTCGATTAATTTATTCCCGTGCTCCTCACAATGCCTCTATTCGTCCAGTTGTTCCCTGACGTTCGCCTAGTCCCTGGACCACGCATAAATAGAGGATTCAAGAGGGGGCGTAGAAGGCGTGAACCCCCCGCGTTTGTCTAACAGGAAGAAGGATGAAAAAGAGAAGGAAGGAAGAAAGAAGGAATGGAGGGGTTAAAAGGAAGGACGCTCATGTTTAGTAATTTTCTATGACGAAATTTACTCAAACTTCATAATTGATGCTTTAAAATTTCGACAATTTTCTGGGGGAAGCTCCCCGAACCCCTCTTTCACCCCCCTCGCTTCCGTTCAAAGTGTATGGCTTCGCCTGTGGATCCCAGCTCTTTTATAATCTTTGTAACCTTATAGAGGTGTAATTTTTGCGACGGTGTGCAATCTCATTGAAGCCTGAAACACGGTAGCCAATCCGAAATGCATCCCTCTTACCTCGGCTCTAGAACTCCGGAGCCCACTTCGAATGAGACTTCCCTTTTCATTCTCCGTGCAAAATCAGATTTCTGGACTTCTGCGCAGTGCAATGGTCCGAGACCAGGGTCCACTATGCTGCCGTGTCAAGGAAAAAGGACTTATGAACCTTCAGGCGTTGCCAAATTTCCTTTGACAACTTACGAATTTCCTGGTAACCTTTATGAGTATTTTTCCTCCAATTTTTCAGATAATTCTGTTCACAATTCCGCCTAAAGTTTCTGAAAATTTCAAGGAAAAATATTCCTAACTTCTCTCAGAAATAAACATTTTAACGAAGGAAGTTTGGCAACCATCGAATGTTCATACGGCGTTTTTCCTTAGCATCGGATCCAGGGCCCACTCAACTTAAGGCTCAGGGTGGCGCCGAGGTTGGGGTTAAATAGGGGGCGAGAGACTCTCTTCTAATGAGCGGCGCTATTGATATCCCGTAGGCATTAAGCACGCACTAACGAGAGTCCAGGGGTTTGATCGACACCACTCCACGGCACGGCGACCACCATCGATATCCCGAAGGCATCTACCGAAAGTCGCTGGGTCGAAGCATTCGATCTAGGGTACAGATCCCTACTACGAAAGTTGTCAAATAATAAGGACTAACAGATAACAAGGCAAACATTAAAATTGTTTAATTTTATATCATTTGTATGAAAACGGCAGAGACGGTTTTGGGAGGAGAGTACACGAGGTGAAGCGCAAAGTTCATTGTTAGGTACAGCATATCGGATCAAAAGAATAGAGGGCATTTATTGACGTGAAAGATCCTACTGATTTCTCCTGAAATTCACTCCCAAGTTCATAGTGAGGAGCAAGTTAGGCAGGAAACCGGACTGAGGAGAGCGGTTAGTGCTGCGTTGGACCGATTCTTGTTGAAGGAGAAAACAAGCTGAAGATTTCCAAAAAAATACGGGTCCTGTTTCGGTCCAGGCACTGAACTATTTCGCACGATTTTTTTAGTTTTTATTCTAAGTTTTGTATTCAAGGTAAGATTCGCCGAAATGTCTCATGACTCCTTCATATGTGATACTTTTCACGCACTGGAAAAAAAAACACATTGGATCTAGAGTCCAGACTCTTAAAAACATCGACAGGAAAAAACACTCTTGATTCAATCAGATTTAAGCGTAAATCAAGCCTCTTCATTTCAGCGGATTTCTTTTTGATTTAAGCTTAAATCTGATTGAATCAAGAGTCCTTTTTCTTGTCAATATTTTCAAGAGTCTGGACTCTAGATCCAATGTGTTTTTTTTGGCGCGTATACGTAGTATACCGCCTTTGCGATCGTTTCGAACCCTGCTCGATACAATAACCGAGTCCCTTAGTTCCTTACCGAAAAGTGACTACCGCGAACTTCTCAGATTTTCCAAAGCGTGTAAAAAGTTTATTTATCCGTCAATAATTATGATTTAAAGTTGTTTCTCATTCTGGGGGTCTCTAGTTTATGTGCAGTGAATACCAAGAGTCTACGTTACTTGGTTTTTTTAAAAAAAGCCTAAGAATGCGACGCGCTGATTTAAAATATGCATATATAAGCAGAATCAAGCGAACTGATTCGAGGATGGTTGAGCAGGTCGGCACTCTCGGAATGAGAATTTAACTCCTCCGTTTTGTTCAAAACGTTGCTTTGACAGATCTGTAACCTCGGTTATACTTTGCAAAAGTTGGTACCCGTGCTCTGATAGTGCTGTTCATCTGACAACATTGTCAGTGTCAGCTGATAAAATGTATATTTTCACATAAGAGGTTAATAAAAGTTTTCAGTCAGTCTTTGACATCTATTGATAATTTGTATTTATTTATAATTACTACGTAATTATATATTTTTCTTAGTTTTTAATAAGAAAAATATATAATTACGTAGTAAGTAGGTAAGTAAATAGTAGTAGGTTTGTAAATTACGAGGAGAGGCGGGCATTCTGTTCAGCATATCGATACATAAGTATTTTCATACGTAGAATTTAATTTTCACGTCAGGGAGTCGACATATTTTGATTTTTTCGATTTTATACGGAAAATTTATGGTTTTTCGTGATTGAAATTACTTACAATTGTTTCATGAAAAATGAATGCACCCAAAATGACTATAGCATTTTGACTTTCACATACGTGCACTCACTAAATTGATTGGTAAATTCAAAGAGTGGGTACATCGACCTGGTATATCAAGTTTCTGCGATTTTTTACGGCAAATCGGTAGATTTTCGGGATGTGGATTGCTTACTTTCAATTCATGAATGAATAAAGCATGGACATGGTTGAGCTTCTTTGCATGAAAAGACGTTTAAAATAACAAAATCAAGACATATTTAATACAATTGCATTTATATCGAGTCAATTTCTTTTCAATAATATAACGGGATTTATAATACCGGTGATTTGGGTATTTTAGCCCCAAAATACCTTTAAATCGACTTTATCTTTTAGGAGTTCGACAGAATTTTTCCTTTCTTCGCTTAAATTTTTCCGTAGCACTTTTCTTCAAGAATCTGATAAGATTTTGCTTGAGGCAGATCAAAAAACTTAAATTTGTTCGAATAGCTTTCTAGATTCACAATACACGGTCTCGTCAAGGTGCGTCGTTGACCTTGGAGTGTTGGATCGTGAATTCTCTTGTTGTGCTGCTTGCCTTTTTTGAAATCTCTGTAAATGAAACCTAAAGGGGTTGATATGTGCGAGTTAATGACGCGCCTTATCAACACATTGTGTTGGAGCTCACTGCTTGTTTTTTTTTCAGTGCGTATTCTTGTTATACTTTGAGAGTTGCTCAAGTTATTAACTGACGCCCAGAAAGAGGATACTCATTTGAGAAAAAGCTAAAGGCTAGTGGGTTATTTTCTTGTAATCTTTTCGAAGACAAAAACCATGAGGAAAAGGATGTTCGATGATTTTTATACCTTGTGGGCAGACGACATCATATTGTTCCGATGCAAGACGTCAGCTCATCCCGGAGCTGAACACAGACTGGAAATATAAACTTCGTGTTAAGTGTCCTGGGGATACTTCTTTTCTATCCCTTCTGTAATTCCTCGCATCGGCCGTTCGTCGTGGCATCTGGAGTCCCTTTGAGAAGCTCAAAAAATATCCCTGGAGGCAGCGAGGTGAGTTAACAGCCCACATTTCCAACGCACGAGAATCAATTCCAAGAAATACACTGCCCGACGCATAATACGTTTCCGTGGGAGCCAACACGCCCGTTCGATATCATATTTTCCGAGAGTTTTATTTATCCCCCGGCCGAGCGATGTTTCATTCAGGTTTACCTGTTCGCTTAAACGGAGCCCCTTCAAAGCCTGGAACGTGACCCACGATGCACGGAGGACGTGTTCGGAATCGAACGCAGCGATTGGAAACTTTTACTTATCTCGCGATGCGACGCGACGCGCGTCACAGATTTCAGACACTCCTCTCCCGAAGGGTAATCCCTAGGGACACTGCGCTGGGCGGACTGGAGAGGCTCACGCATTTGGTTTGTCGACGCAATTTAGTTTCTCGGTTATTTAGTTTCAATAAAATTGCCCTTCATTTTTGTGATACACCACACACCTACTCCGGAGTTCAAATAGTTGCGCGCTTGCTATCCTCGTTCAACGATGCGAGCATAATACTTTCATTCATAATCATCAGTAATTTGAGACAGGAAAAACCAAGATTTGTCTTCATTTTAGCGTGATACCACACACCTGTGCTTCGGAGTTCAAATAGTTGCCGCTTGTTTTCCTTATTCAACGGTGCGAGCATAATACTTTCACTCATAAACGTCAGTAATTTGAGACAGAGGAAAAACCAAGATTTGCCTACATTTACGCGTGATACCACACACCTTCTCGGGAGTTCCGAAAATGTGATCGGGGCTTCATTTTTTGAGCGTTGCTTGGCATGTCCAGCGGTACTTACTCTAATGCTACACGAAAAATTCTAATTGAATAGTTGATCAAGGCAATTACCGAAATGAGACCGTGATAAATTGAGATAAGCAACACAGTTACACTTTAACGAATGAAATGACATATTGCTATGTTTAAAATGAAACCAGAAATTTTCTCAAGAGAAACGTTTGGTGATAATTAATTATTTACTCCTCTTCGGGGGAGCTCAGTAGCTTTTCTTGTATCGTCTAACGCTACGGCCCAGGAATTCCAACGACGAATGTACTCGACCAAGGCAGACAAAACCATTAGCTTACACATAATTTCCACTGTGGCCGAGTGGTTTTTCCTTAGTAGTCAGTATGCGGTTAAATAGGAGGAAAGCGTGAGAGGAAAAGGCCTCTGGAGAATGCAGAATCACGCCAAGAATGTAAGCGAAGGAACATAAATCAGAAGTATGTCACACACGCGGGAGAGTAATGGCCACCAATAGAAGCCGTAACACAACCTAAGAGAGAAATTCAGACTTTTCATTACTTCAAGAACTTCAAACTTTCTCACCCTTTTTTTCCAAAAAGTGCCACTCCGCCCTTCTTTTTGCGTGCGCATCTCACAGTTGCCACATTATTGCAAGCCTCGCTTTCTGTTCGGTTATTATTGTATCCTATGCACAATTTTCAGCATTACCCTCTATGGATAGCATCAAACCGAGTTTACGGGTCACGTATTCGGTTCAAGCAACCGTGCTTAAATGAGCCGAAGAGCCGTATCACTAACCGAATATTCGGTGTGATAAACCAAATACACTGGAAAAAATTCTCGACGTTTTTACCAAGGTCCGTTGGTACCTTTACCATCTCACTTTTTTTTACCAATTATTGGTAGTTTTACCAAGACAGACTAGTAAGCTTACCTAAAAACCGGTATTTTTACTGTTTTTTTTTTCAGGTAAGAATACCACTTTTATTGGTAATCAATTCCCGGTAACTTTGCCATTTTATCTCGGTAATTCTACCACAGTCGATAAAAAATATTGGCGTTTTTATCAAGGTCCAATAAAATTACCGAGAAAGTTCAATAATTTTACCGAGATTTCTCGGTAAAATTACCAGTTCCATAAATGGTAATTTTACCAAGAAAAAACTGGGATCAAATAGAATCCTGAATTCTTGGTAATTTTACCCTTTTCTTAGTAAATACACCGAGATTTTTTTTCTATGTACCACTGGTAATAAGAAACGCCGCACGTCCCTTCCATAAGACCGTCATTTTTTCGTAGGTGGTGAACCGCTTAAAACTCACATTATTACTCAGAAATATTCATAGAATACCCTTTTTTGTTAGATATATTTGAGGGGAAAAAATATTTTTAAACATGACTAAAGTTACCTTTGTGTTCGCTAACCTCATGCCAATTTCCTAATCTCTACCTTACATTATTGAATATAATTTTGATGTTCAGTGAGCAGTTGAGCACACAAAAATTTGAAAACGTTTTGAGTCCTTCATTTCATGATACACTACTCCAACGTACAATCTTTCAATAAAATAAGTCCATACATTTTCTGGACGTCCTCTCTTTGATTAATACGTTTTGGGTAGAGAACATCTCAAAGTGAGAAAATGTGAAGCACGGTGAAAACTGTTAGGGCACCCTCGTTTTCATGACACTCACTATCAATAATTATTCATCGATGCATTTTTTATCAAATTTTCGGAAGACTGTAAACTCACCAATCTGACATTTCATCTCTGGTTTTGTATTCCAGATCCTTTCAAGGCACACTGGAAAAAAAGTCGCTTGGATCTAGAGTCCAGACTCTTAAAAACATTGACAAGAAAAAATACTCTTGATTCAATTGGATTTTGGCTTAAATCAGAAACCAAGCCTCTTAATTTAAGCGGATTTCATTTTGATTCAAGCAAAAATCCGATTGAATCAAGAGTATTTTTTCTTGGCATTGTTTTCAAGAGTCTGGACTCTAGATCCAAGCGACTTTTCTCTATTTTTTCTGCATTAATTATCTAATTTTCGTTTTTTTAACTACTTAATCTTTTTTTTTTTTTTTTTGTCAGAGACATCATTTACAGCTTTTACAGGTATCTCGTCATTTTGCACACACTGTTGTCGATCCTTGAAACACGGTATCTTTAAATTATAACGACTGGCAACACGATTGGATGCCGCTGTATAGGCGCGCGGAAGAGACTGCAAAATTATTCCCCGCCGATGGTAGTTGCCCCGAGTTGGCGCTGTTTTATTACTTTTCTTGCGGCGGGCGCGCAAACGGTGACCAAAGTTCGGAAGCCGACCGGAATATTCAATCAAGGAAGTCGGGCTTCGGGGAAAAGCTCCGGCGGAATTGATCATTACCACCCCCATTAAGCCGCTAATGGTTGGCGGAAAATTCGGACGAGGACCAGAGGTGTCGCTAACCAGGCTCGCACAATAGATTCATTCAACTATATTCGAATATCCCGACGACGCTATTCTATCGTCCATTGCAAAAATGGAAGTACGTCTTTTCCGCACAAACCCCTCTGTTTTGGTCACTGCCCCACGGAAATCGTAATTGACATTTCCGCGCACATTAAATCTTCATCGGTGGTGGTTTGGAAAAATATCTTCTCTTTCAAGATCACGCATGCATACTGTTCAAAATCAGATAAGAACCCTCATTCACTGGCCGTCAAGTTTTGGCCTGTCCTACTTTATTCTAGCTTTTAGAACTTTACAAGTTGTTGCTCCGACAGATATTCAATGTAACACATTCTTCAAGGACATTGCAAAAAAATACATTTATTGAAACGGTGTTGCCAAATTGTCCGAATAAATACAATTTGCGGAAATACATATATTTTGTGCAATCTAAGATTTTGTGTGGAATTTTCAAAATCGGAAATTTTGTGCGGTAATGTCAACCTCCTGCAATAACGTCGTGGCCTGATTTCATATGTTTACTTAATCCTCATTTTTCCATTCAGTCAAATTTTCAAGTGTATAATCACCTTGAGTTCTTCATGTTCCCCTCCTTTATCCATCCTTTTCTGAATTTAAGGTCTTAACGGTATGACGCCGTTATTATACAACTATATAAAAGATGAATATTTCCTCATTTCCTACCAACAGAACGATTTGCTGGAAAAATTGCAACGCCCTTGATTTTCACGGAAGAATAGCGTAACAACACTGGGATCGACAAGATGACTGTTCCTTCGACAATGAGGGGAAATAATGGCATTCGCTAAAGTCATCATTCGGTAAGGTGAATCGATGGACGCCATATTTTATGTCAGAACGACGTGCGATGTGTCGCCTCGATTAGTTTTACATTATCGGCTACTTCTCATTTTCATTGAATTTTGAGATCGCGTTTCTATTGTCACGCGACTGAAGAATTCACTTGCCAAAAACACACGCACAAATTAATCACAAATTAATTCAACGTAATAAAGGCAGGGCTCCTTTTAAGGGAAAAATGTCGCATTCGAGTGCAGTTTCAATATCAGTATCGAATGCGATAGTTCTCCTCTGAAAAAACCCTGCCTTTATTACGTTGAATTCCTTTATCTTTGGTAATTCAATTCTTAGGTCTCGTGACAGCAGAAATGTGATCTCAAAATTCGATAGAAATTATCAATAGCTAAAAAATAGATCTAATCGGTGCGATATGTCGCATGACGTTTTGACACAAAATATGGCGGCCATCGAATGACCTTAAGAAAAAATTATCAACATACCCCTCATCTTCCAGGACACTTTTCTGGATTGGAAAATTTACCAATGACAGGCTGAGCCTATTTCCATATCACATTCCAGCGGGCAAAGAGCCCATGCGACGATTCGAAGGCTTAATGCATTTCATGTAATTGATGTGGATGTCCGACTTAATAATTATCCCTATGAAAACTTTCGTGAGGAACTCGTTGTCGCCATCAGTTCTGTCTGAAAGCAGTCCCCGGACTCAGGAAAAAATCTCTCAACATTCAAACGTTAATGGCGCAGCATTACTTGATTTTAGCTTCTTCATATTCAGTGAAATTCGCAATGCAAAATTAGTGCTGAATAAATTAGCAGGGTTGCCATGACCGTCGGCTAAAAACCACCTCCTTGACTTTTGGAGATCCCTCCGATAGTGCCAACCTTGCTAGTGTGTTCAGCCTCATCTCAGCACGAGGAGTTTGTCTGTAGATGGAAGTATGAAAATGGCTTACCCTGCGGGATACACTGGGAAAAAACACATTGGATCTAGAGTCCAGACTCTTGAAAACATTGACAAGAAAAAATACTCTTGATTCAATCGGATTTTTGCTTGAATCAAAACGAAATCCGCTTAAATTAAGAGGCTTGGTTCTTGATTTAAGCTAGATTCTGATAGAATCAAGAGTACTTTTTCTTGTCGATGTTTTTAAGAGTCTGGACTCTTGATCCAATGTGTTTTTTTTTCCAGTGCAGGAATTTTTTTTCATCGCGCGACGAAAACTGTTAACGATTTTTTTGGAAGTTGGGGATTGATTTTGAGTAAACCAGAGCACCATCGTGTATCTCGCGAAATGTCAATGGGAGTGAATTTAGGTTCGGTTCAGTAACTCGCAAATCCTGCATTCCCGCGGCGGCAACTCCATTGACTGTGCGACGGAGATGTAGAGCAGAGTTGTGGCCGGCCGTCTTGCCGCCAGTGGAGCGGAACGCACCGCGAAAGTTGTGCTTTTGTTGGTCGCTCGGTCCGGCCCCCGACGGAGGAGGGGGGATGGGGAGGGTCAACGGAAAAGTTCCCCCGCCTGGAACTAATGAGACGATTCACTCGAAACGATTTCCCGCTTTGCAAGGAAAACATCTCGGGTTTCGTTTGCATCCCCGAGTCGTGTCATTTCGGCTCCGCCGGTCTGTCATCATTTCGTCAAGACGCGATCCTCCAGGCGGAATCTCCATGCGTTGGCGTCTGCTCGAATCAGCGCTCACTGTCAAAGGCAGTCGTATTCGATGGGCCGCTGGATAGGGCTAGAGGTTAAGCATCACGATACAAGTTTCTTCCCTTCAGTTTCACGTACAGCGGAGTGGGCATTTTGAGAATTTCCAAATTTAACTTTCAAGGGTTTGTTGCAAACTTCAGATACAGTTGGTAGCGTAACCATGGAGAGGATAGTCCAGGGGATCAGGGCACTCCTCTCCCCCTCCACGATCGGAAACTTAAAATTGTTCTAAAAATTCTCGTCAATAAGAACAATTAACAACATCACTTGTAGTGATATTGATTAGTAAGCTACATGAGCTTAGCTTTTCTCTGCCGTACAAACCTGTGGGGTTTCAAAAGAAAGTCGTCATATCTGCAAGGAAGGGTTGCAACAATTTTATCAAAATGACAAGTATTTAACTCCTCATTTCTCCCTAATTTTGATGTTTAAGGTTCTATATGTTTCAACTGTCACATCCTGGGCTCTCTCGGATATATTTATGAAGACCTCAGAGCCGGATTTTCCTACTTGCCTCCCATTGGCCGCCTGTATTTTGCCGCCCCCTTCTCATTCGTTTTGAAACATCAATAAAAACCATCAAGTGAACGTGACGCGTTCACTCGTATTGAACACATTTTTTGGGAAAGCCCTTTCAACACTACCAGCAAAAGGTCACGGAACTTTGCGCGAAAGTCAAGTTTCGTAAAACTATCTCTAATAGACAAGGCCTTCTATTCATAAGGAATGAACGAACAAATTATGAAAGAACAAACACAATGTTTGGTTTAATGATTTTATCGTGCGCCGACCGCACCATGTTTGGTGCAATGCGTGAAGTATTCACGCAGTCTTGTAGGCGCTATGCGTTTCACGCTGACCGCACTGTGTTTGGCGCAATGCGTGAAGTATTCATGCATTCTTGTAGGCGCTATCCGTTTCACGCTGACCGCAATGACTGCACTGTGTTTGATGCAATGCGTGAAGTTTTCGTGCAGTCTTGTAGGCGCTAATATGTGTTACATGCCGATTGCCGCGCCGAGGGCTTCTCCTTTTCATCTCAAGTCCTCGTCATCATTTCTTCTTAAGTCGCGCCGTTCCAGGCCAAATTGTGTGTTTGGTTTCTCTCTTAACTCGACTAATTAAAGGTGCTGTCTCTTGTATCACTGAGAGACGACAAAATTAGAAATTACTATACTCTCAGGAAATGAGAGATTTTGTAGCCTTTTCTCGTTTGTAATTTTTTCCTTCTAAATCCGATTCTTTTTATACCTACACTGGAAAAAAAACACATTGGATCTAGAGTCCAGACTCTTAAAAACGTCGACAAGGAAAAATACTCTTGATTCAATCAGATTTAAGCTTAATAAATCAAGGACCAAGCCTCTTAATTTGAGCGGATTTCCTTTTGATTTAAGCTTAAATCTGATCGAATCAAGAGTCCTTTTTCTTGTCAATGTTTTCAACAGTCTGGACTCTAGATCCAATGTGTTTTTTTTTCACAGTACATTTAAAAAAATTGCAAAATTTGCCGCCCCCTAGATTTGCCGCCATGGGCCCCGGCCCATGTGGCCACCCCCTTAATCCGGCCCTCGAAGACCTACACACTTAATTTTAATCAACACCATTTTTAATTAAATTTCTATCTCTACGAAAATTTCAATTAAAACACTTTGTCTCTTCGTAAAAAGTCAACATTTAACGAACGAAGTGCAACGCTACTATACATCTTTAATTTCGCGTCCCTCCGGGAGCAATTTCACCATTTCCCCGTGCACTTTTCCCTCTCTTTTTTTTTTCAGCGGTGACTCAGGAAATAGATGCAGGGTTGAGGCAGTGATCCCAGAGTGAGGCTCAGGTAGGTGTTTAAAAACGGTACTTCTGCGAGCCAACACTTCTCGACGCCCATTGTTGCAAAATCGCCACGTTGTAAAATGTAGCTTACGATAAAATATACAAGATTGTTTACAAAGCGACAACGTCATCATCGCCTTAAATGACGCGTGATCTCCTGAAATGTAGGCCATAAATTCATGCTAAAACGTAGCAATCCACCGGCGGCGCAGAGCATCGGGGACCCCGTGAATTTATTGCACCACCGCGTCGGGGCGCCTCCTCCACGTCGAGAGTGCCACCCTGTACTGCCGTGCTAAGGAAAAACGCCGTATGAACCTCTAGACGTTGCCAAATTTCCTTTGATAAAATACGGATTTCTAAGTAAACTTATGAATATTTTCCTCCCAATTTTTCAGATAATTTTTCTCGCAATTTCACCGAAAGTTCCTGAAAATTTCAAGGGAAAATATTCATAACTTTCCTCAAAAATGAACATTTTATCGAAGGAAAGTTGGCAACTCTCGAATGTTCATACGGCGTTTTTGCTTAGCGCGGCGACAGTGTAAATGACTCGTTCTGGGTCGAGTGAATCGGAGGGAACTTCAGAAACTCATCACTGCGCGTGATACTTGACGGATTGATGATTAAGGGAAATTTTAAATTTTTCCCTGCCGAAGGTCTGTAAAACTAAAATGAAAGTGGAGAAAAAGAGAAGGGCCTTTATTGCGTAGCGAAGGTTGCAAAGTTTTATCGGACCACAAATTTCCTCTTCCTTTAAAGGATGCAGCTTTTACATCAAATATTTTTGAATTTTCGTTGAATTACGGGTGGAATTCAGAAATAAATTTAAAGGAAGATTTGCTACCGTTCTTGAATGCGTGATTAAAGTATCAAATAAAACTGTGCAGTGTTTGCACTACACAGTTTGACTCTCACCCCTGCGTTACCTCGAAAAGACTCTATTAAATGATTGAAGTATTCTATCTCCCTTTTAATTAGAGTATTTAATATTTAACATTTACTGAGCTCAGAAATACGAGAACAATCAGTAATCGCACATGGTCTTCACCGATAAAAATATGTGTGTCCTTGTGTTACTTTTGGTCAATATAGGGACTGAAACACCAACCAACACAAAATTTGTGTTGATTTTTGTACAGATTGCAGTGGATTTAGCGCAGAAAACAATGAAGAGACTGGGACCATGCATTTCTCCGATTGCGACGTAGGTATTCACCACTCGCGTTTTATTAAATTTCTTCAAGGAAACTAGCTTGCATTTTCTCTTGAAATTATCAACCGAAGACTAGGAGTATCAAGAAGACTAGGAGTATCAAGGAGACTAGGAGTAAAAAGCTCAGACGCAGGTACGAAGGCTCATAACCAAGAAAAAGAACGAATCTTGGGAGAGGAGCTGTAACAAAATAGACACGTACATAGGAGGAAGGAAAAGCACTGAGAGCTGGAAGTTGCTGAAAGGGCTGCGAAGGGACATGAAGCGGGACTTAATATCTCCGATATCCATTGATAAACTGGAGGGTTATTTTAAAAATTTACTGACGGAAAGGCGACCTGAATTTCAAGATGGAGGTGTAAGCTTGGAGTATACTAACGATAATCATAACTTGGAGATCCATATGGAGGACGTGGTAAAGGCCGTACGAGAGCTGAAGAACGATAAAGCTCCGGGTCCGGGAAATATTCCTGCTGAGTTGATCAAGTGTGGAACCTGCAAGCTGTTTCAACGGTTGAGATACCTGATGCAAGATTGCTTGGGCGGTGGAAAGGTACCGACAGAATGGAAAGAGTCTTGGGTGTCACCCATATACAAGAAAAAGGGTAGAAAAGATGAGTGTGATAACTATAGAGGACTGTCGGTTGCAGGTACCCTAAGCAAAGTGTATGGAAAAATCCTGAAAGCAAAAATCGAAGAGGAGTGGAAAGAACATGAAGCGGAAGAGCAAGCAGGGTTCAGAGCCGGTCGGTCAACGATTGATCACTTATTTACCATCATCCACGTCATCGAGAAAAAGAAAGGAGTTGGCCAGGAATTACATCTAGTGTTTGTGGATCTCCAGAAAGCTTACGACAGTGTGCCATTGATGAAACTTTGGGAAGCCTTAAACAAAAGGGGTTTTAGTGGGGGACTAATTAGTGCTATTAAGGAATTTTATGGTGGGGCTTTTTCTAGGGTTAAATCGCATGGGGACTTATCGTTGGGGTTTTTAATTACTAAAGGACTGAAACAAGGGTGTTGTTTGTCGCCAACCTTATTTAAAGTGTACCTGGAAGAAGTTTTAAAGGAATGGAAAAGATGCTGTTCGGGAATGGGCGTCCCGCTACGTGAAGATGGCACCCTTTATACTCTGTGCTTTGCTGATGATCAGGTGGTAATAGCTCAGGACGAAGAAGATGCGAATTACATGACGCGGAAGCTAGTGGAAGTATACCGAAAGTGGGGAATGGAAGTAAATGTGGTTAAGACGGAGAAGTTGGTTATCGGTGGTGATCAGCAAAGCATTGAACTGGAGGATGGTCGGAAAATTCAGGACTGTGAAGAGTATAAATATCTAGGAGTTTGGTTAACTAAGAACGGTAATTTGGATCGGGCTATTAAAGATCGGAATGTGCAAGGCAGGAAAGCCATCGCGATGCTAAATGGGGTTCTCTGGGACCAGAGTATCTCCAAGGAGACCAAAAGAAAAATTTACAACGTCATCGTGAAGAGTATCGTAACTTACGGGAGTGAGGTCTGGCAACTCAAGAAAAGAACTGAAGACATGCTTAGGGCAACTGAGATGGACTTTTGGCGGAGGTCTGCTGGCATCTCAAGAAGAGAGCGTATCCGCAATGTAAAAGTACGCGAGATCATGGGTGTGGAGAAGGACATCGTGCACGATATCAGGTCCAAGCAGTTGGTCTGGTATGGACATGTGCGAAGGATGGCAGACGACCGGTTGCCCAAGCAGGTCTTCGATTGAGTTCCTCCCGGAAGGCGACGGCGTGGACGTCCGGTGAAAGGTTGGCGACAAGGGGTGGAGGAGGAGATCAGAAGGTACCAATTGCCTGATGATCTCTGGGAGGATAGGGGGCAATGGCGATTGGGCGTCGCAGAGCGCGAGGCGGCGCTATAAAAGCGACTTTATGTATGTAGACTAGGAGTATTTTGTGTTTTAATTCTCGTAATAACCAAAATTTTGTATTGATATTTCTCGAATTGGGGGTTTTTACTGGTTTTCAAGCACTGTGTCACGGGCCTTGCAAGTCCCGTAACTTTCGTTTTATTTTGTCCCTTATACTTTTCCGCTGGCCATTAGTGATGGCTTGATTTGTTCACTTGTCAACTCGATCTTCAGTTTTCAACTTTATCGACCAACCATCAGCCATTCCACTAATAACCAGACTTGCATCTGATAGCTACATTGATAGCAGCCAGCCAATCACCCGCAGACTTATCGTCTCACCACCCGTGACGTCATCAAGTCTATATATGCGTGGACTGCATCTTTCTCGAGGTCCTTCTATCAAGACCCGTGTCCGACACGTATGCCATCCTTACACTTCTGGCATTTCTCGTGGGACTTCATTTCGTAAAATCTTGTGCCTCAAAATTATTTTCAGTGTAAATTTCTTTTTCGCGCTTCCATTCAGTTTTAGTTCTCTCGCTTTCCCACATGAACAGCTATTTCACTCCTTTTAGTGCCAACAAGCGGTATCATTTGACAATGCAATGCCATACTGCTGACCACGTGAGAAAAATTGTTGTGCTTTTTAATGTTTTCTCGAGTTGCCTTCTTCATCCCACTATCCATCATTTCGTTAAAGAAATGAGATTGTAAAAAATTGAAGCCTAGAGAAATAAAAATGACCAAACGCCGATTCTATCGGAGCAAGTTTGTGACGAAGAGGGATAGAGTGACGGAAAACCTTTAGAATATAATTTCGTGAATTTTTACGGGAAATTTAACTTCCCTCTCATTCGGATGCTCTGTAATAGTTAAGCTGACAGCGTTGTTTTAAAACGTGTTTTTATTTCTACATTGCCAAATAGGGGAACATGACAAGCCAATATGTTGTGCCTCCACTATCTGTCATTTCACACTGAGATAAGTGCATTCTGGCGTATTTGTATCATATTTTTATCCATATTGTTCAATGTCTGTCCAATTTTAAAAAGAAAAAAAGGGGAAAAAGCAGCTAGGATAGCATAGTGTCCCAGTGTCCCACTCGTACAATAACTTCCATTTAGGAAACGAAATCCACTTCTTGACGACTATTTGAACTTTTTATCTTGCATGCATGATAATATTAAAAAATGGGGAAAATATATGTATATCCAGTTGCTCGACTTTAACGTTCGATGCGGTTGAGCAAAAGCATCATGAGGTCATACTCCGCGTTCGTATACTAACAGCTTGAAATTTAGGTTTTCCGACTGATATCTTTTGGGAATCTTATCTCCTGGGAGAAGACGTAGGGGACGTCCAGCAAAAAGGTGGCATTCAAGATGAAATCACAAGTTGCCATTTACCAGATGACCTCTGGATCGATAGGCAAGGATGGCGATTAGGTGTCGCGGAGCGCCCGGGCGCGCTGTAAAGCGACTCGAAGTATGTATGTATCTTTTGGGAATTGTTGGTTGATACTTGCTTCGAGGTGTATCTGAAGTAATAGTTGAATAGTAGTAATTCAAAAAAGAAAAAGAAAACAAGCTGCTGGTTCCAACACTACTGTGTTGGAGAGCTCGCCTTCGTGAAACTATTAACATGACAAATTTTTCACACCGCAACAAATAAACTGAATCATGAATAAAACAGAAGATAAGAGTGAGATAAGTTTTTTTTTATTTTAAGCGTGCCAGTAGGGCTCGCTTTTTGAAATCACTCGGATGTACCATAGTACAGCACACCGATCAACCAATGCTATTCAACGGGCCGTCCAAATATTTTTTTCCTCGGACCCGTTTTCTCGTCTTTGAACCATTATACTGTCAAGCCCTGATGGTCTCTTACCAAAAAACCGAATGAACTGCTAATTGGGAACCCTTGAGAACATTTTCCTGTCAAAACCGTATTATTCAATTTGACAGAAACCTCATAGAAGCTTTCTTACGCTCGGAGGACTCAACTCTAGAACCTTCTTTCCCGCCAAAACTGTTTAGCCAATGAGCGTCTTGCACTGCAAGTGCAATCTGTGATGAGCCTCGTGACTCTTTATACCATGTACTAACCGTGGCCCCTGCAGAAATCCACTCAAACCACTGCAGTTATCTCCCGATATAGCTTTGGGTGTCAGGTTTCGAGCAAGGCAATAAAAGACGGCGAGGAGAGGGTCGCCTCGTCGAACCTATTATCTTCCACGCCCGATTAATCATTCACCGTGACGCCAGGATCCACCAAATTTTCACAAAAATTGTTTTCCGTCTATTTAGCGAGTTTTTCCTTACTTTCCGTTAAAGTACAAATAAAAAGAGACCTCATTTGTAAAAATCGGCCGAATAGGAGAGAAGTTACAGTTCGAAATCCAAAGAATAATAATAATATTAATAAAAAAAAAAAAAAAAAAAAAAAAAAAAAAAAAAAAAAAAATAATATTTATTGATAAAGTACAATGAAAATACATAGTACAACAATCAAAGAGAAGTAAAAGGATTAAAGATAAGACCTACGTTAAGCCGCGGCCATCCGTAATAGCTAAGCTTAGGAAGTTAATTGATAAAAAGATTAAAAAAGATTAGATTATGGCGAATGAGGGTCAATGCCGAGACAGAAATACATTAGGAAAAAACTATAAACTAAAAAACCTATGCGTAGTAAAGAGGACACAAAATGTGCTTCTATCATAAAATTGAAGAAATAACAAACAAAAAACAAAACAAAAGAGAAGAAATGACAAATGAAGCGCTGGCGATCCAGCTTTGGTGGCCGCACTGGGAATCACTTATCAAATCTAAATCCCTATTTAGGGAGTTTCTAAAATTGAAGTTTGAAAAGAATCAGGGGTATTAAAGGGTTATATTCTGTTTAGGATAGTGTCCTTAACCCAGGCCTCCAATCGCTCTGACCAATCCCTGAGGCTATCCACAGTTTTATTCAAATCAGTGATCTGATCTGCTTGTTTTGAAATTTTTTCTATTAGCTCGGCGTTCGTTTTTGCCAAGCCTTCAATGATGGTTTCATATTTCGTCTTGAGCTCTGATGTATCAATTTTAATGACACTTGGAATCGAGGGAATGTTATCATGATCATCAGAGATGAGTTGATTTTTTTTAAGTGCCGCCGAGTAAGACCTCTCGGAAGCTCTAACTTGTGTAATTTTTCTCTCAGATGTAGGGCGAGACGTTTTTTCGGATGGGAATTTTTTCCTAAGGATTTCCTGCCTGACTTTACACCCTCTGAAGTTAGCCGGGTGGGCTTCCCTACAAAGGGCACAGGTTGGAGGAGGAGAGCAAGTGGAAACTGGCTCAGATGTTTCAAAAGGAGGGGCTTTGGTTGGACAAACAGAGGCTAGGTGAAAGTCCCCACACCAAATGCACCTTGGGGGACGGGAACACCCCCCCTCGAGTGACCAAACGCCCAGCAGTTTTTGCATTGCAAAACTCTGCGAGGAGCGATGGGCATCTCAAAGGAGATGATGTACCCGGCCAACTCCTTAACGGAAAAAGTTGCCTTTTTTGTTTCAACTAGATTCTGGCCAGGCTCAAAATCCACAAAAAACAAAGCAAGTAAAGCCTTATCTTTAGAACGCCTGACTTGAGTGACGTTCCTGATGAGGATTCTATCATGTTTTTCCAGTCCAGGCCGGATTTCCCCAATAGGAAAGTCAACAGGGAGACCCCTGCAGACCAACCTAATGGCCCTCTCAGACCTGGGCTGGAAAGTATGGCGATTTCGATGCACGGCAGTTCGCCCAAATCACGGTCGTGCGAAATGCCGCATATCAGCTTAAAATCAAGATAATTGGACGGAATCTTTAAAATCAATTTACATTCAACGTTCATGAATCAATATTTTCTCCCAAATTTAGCAAAAAGTACCAATTGATGCAAATAACAAAGACGTGAAAATAGTAGGTATGTGTCCAACATTTTAGTTATTCGGCACGCTTTTCCAACATATTCATGTTGGATTTTTCTGCTTGTTTTTATTTGCATATATACAGGTGAATGGTCACTGAATTCAGTGCAATGAGTTTGTGCATTATAATTTGATAAATTTGTGAAAACAACATCTAGCTGTGATCCATATTGTGTTGTTACAGAGTGTGACGGTAATGCTGAATGAATTTCGTATTTATTAAATAATTCATGATAAATTGTGTTTTCTTGCTTCAACACGTCATAATTGAAATCTCCTATAATTAAAATTTTTGCAGCATAAGGTAAAAATTTAAGTATGGTATATGAACATTTCCATATGTTTAAATGGAAGGAAGACAGTGTTGCCAAATTGCTGAATCCGCTTTTGAACCAGCGCAGCTAGCCCATTAATATGAGTACATATTACCTTGTACAATCTAATTTTTCAACAAAACTCAACACGAGTCTTTCACATAGCAAGTAAAGTTGAATCTGTAAACTATAAACCTTTTTTTCCTGCGGACAATCATGTGTAAAATTCTATCACATTTATTTTTCGTCTTTCACAAAATTATTAAGATTTATATGGGAAGTAAGTATAGTACTTCGTAAAAAATAGGAAGAAAATAAATGAGTTCAAAAAGCAGTATCTGATTTGTAAAGCGCCTCTTCATTTTCTTACAATTATCACAATTTAACCAATTTCACCAAATTTCTATTTGCATGAATAGAAGGATTTTCCATTCCACTATGTAACCGAGGAAACTGGGAGATTCTCCAATAAGATAGCATAGAGTCAGCAGTCAGCTGATAATTTTATCGCAACGGAACAGCAAAAGAATAAGACTTCAGTTTTTGAAAATGTGAAAGGATTAGAAATGCAAAAATACAAAAAAAAAAAAAAAAAAAAAAAATACATATAATAATTAAGCATAAAGGTGAACACATACACAAACAAATTCGTATTGGTGTGAGTCAAGTCTGCTCGGCCACCGGAAAGTGCTGCTCTTTAGTGTAGCAAACGAGGAACAATTAATCCTCAGTTGAATGAAGGAACGGAAATGTTCGACGGAGGAAAACTGTAACCCGCGAAAATTCAACTTTTAGACGTTGAAATCAATGGGATTTTGGCCGTTCCTCCGACGGCAACGAGAACCATCCATTTGTCGCCACGGACACTACCATGGCTAAAAGAAATCGATCGCAAAGAGCTCTCCCGAGTGGGCGAGCTCAAAAAATTGTTCATAAATTTCAATTGTCGATTCCCCTCAAGGGTTTTTTTTTCTTATTTATTTATTTATTTATTTATTTGCACAAAAATACATATCAACTTGCACAGAAAAGCTTTTAGACTTATACATCTTTAAAAAGCTTGTTTTAACACTTAGCCTATTGTTTGCTAAAAATAATTGATTTTAACAGAGTGTACCGCCTTAGGTAAAAGCAGGCGGGGAAAGAATAGAACCTAATTATTACAGAATAATAGTGATTCAATTTTCTTAACAGGTTGCGACGGGATTTCCGTCCTAAGCAAAAATCACGTTTCTCCTTATATGTCCGAAGAGCATTGGGAGGCGTGAGATTTAAACTTCATATTTATATGACCCCTCAAGAGTGAGGATTTTGTATTGGATGATTTGGATGTACAGTCCCACTAACGAACTGTTCCCTTGAGCGCCAAGTCATGGGCCACGCGATGATAAAGATTGCAACTTGCTGTGGTCAACAGCATATGTCGGGAACTTGCGAAGCAGTATACTGGAGACAAGCTTTATGAGGTGCCGACAACTTCCTACTCCGTGCCGAATCTTGGAAGGCGGACGCGGCAGCGTTTAAAAACTTGTGTCCGGACGAAACTTTGCTATCTGACCAAGTTAGCGCAACTTTTAATCGTGAACTTGCAACTCGTAAACTTGTAACTTACACCGTGAAAGTGACCCGGGCGATTTTGCCAAACGGAGCAACGAAAATCATCTCAAATGAGTAGCTAGCATCAGAAGTGCAATCTTGTTAGAAACCTTGGAACATTTTAAGCTGTAACTTCTCTTGAGGAAAAAAGAAAATCAAGTCAAGGTTGCGAAATATCTTGGTTCTTTACTAATGGGCCACTGAACAGGGTAGAAAATTGAGCACTTTAGTACATTTCCATCGCATTTCGGTACTTGAAACACGCAAACACCAGGTATGCATACATTCCAAAAGGCTTTATTAAAATCTCATTATTAAAACTAAAAAATGAAAAATTGTACAGGTCTCATACAGTTTTTGGTCCAGTTTCGATTTTATGCAATAATTTTACGCTCGTTTGTATCTAAGGATTTTTCGAGTAAGTTTTAGTACGTTTCTTAAATTTATATATCATTTGGTGGTAACAGAACTTGTTTCTGCGTCTCTAGCGTGGTAATTTAACTACTTCCTCAGCTATGGTTTTGATAATCTCGAGTCCATCTTGCCCGGTTGGGACGATCTCAGAAGGGGGAAGGATGAACCCATTATCCCCGGTATCCCTGAGCTCCACGCAGTACACGTATGGGATCTTCTGCTGAAAAGCCCAATCGTCCGACACTCCTAGAGAATAATACGAGCAGAACGAAATTTACGTCAAAGTATTCCTGGTTATTAAATGAACAGTAAAAGCAGCAACAGAAAATGTTTAATTCAATCGAAAAGTGTACTTTAGTATTTTCTAAGTAAAATTACTAAACCTAAAATATGATTTCCAAAGTCGGCGCTCACCATCCATCGCGCGGTTCTCCGAGTTGTCTTCAAATTCAAATTTGTTGTGAAGAATTGACAGACCCTCTTTCTTTCAATTAATTCTCCTTTCGACGTCCAAAAAAGTCTGCAAACTTTCCGAAAGCACACTCCTTGGAGTCTACGGATTTAAATTATCCATAAGTTAATGGGTTTTATGCAACGCTCTACCTCCACAGCCGTGACGACAGATCGACATTCAAATCATCAATAAACGACTTAACCATTAATTGTTCTTCCTTACAAGTCGTCTATTTCAAATTTCCAATAATATGTTTGGGAATTTTAAACAGTAGTTTCAAAATATATATAGTTTTAAAGGTTTTTTTTGACGGATGTAGCTGAGGATGTTCGAAATAAACACGCCCGCCTTCCGCGGCCAAGCGTTTTGCGGACCTGAAGCTGCTCAACAATTCCACCATAATCATTTTTTGGGGTCCAAAATGTGTCATTAAAGCTTCATGACTTTTTCAATATTTAACTACATTTAAAAAGGTAGAACTCTCTTTGCTCGACCATTTTTTCTAGGGCCGGGGATTTTATTCTCATGTAAATCACTACCTTTCCTGGCGAGGATCTCAAAGTAATTGTTTTCCTGAAAACTTTCATGCTCTCCTGTTCCACATTTTCCCCCAACAATCTCGCCAATTCAGTTTAAAATTTGTGTTTCGCTAATTTTTTTAGATGAAGGACTAAATTTTATGACCGCTGATTAAATTAATTCTTCCATTTTAAGATCGTTTCCTATAATTTTCCCAAAGTTGTTTATGACTATATCTTTATTGCCAGTAATCGGTTTTTCAAAAACCTTTTTACCGTCACTTGAGGAGGTATTAGTGATGGGGTTGAGGCTCCTTATTAAAGTTCTTTGTTTTAACAATGGGCATGCTGTTTAATAGTCGGTCAATTCCTCCGCTGAAAAGTTCAGAGGGGGAAAGTTCCCATTTTGGCAACGTATGTGCCCACAGAACACACATGGTATTTGACCAGCGACTAGCTGAGAACGTTTCCCGGAACACTTTGGTGGTAAAACACACACAAATACACGGGTTCACTCGGTACATTTATAATTTGACGTACGACGGAGAGCTTTTCCCGGAACTTTCCTGTATAAGAATTCCCGTTCCTGTTTCCAGCTCTTCACATTCCCGAGAACTTCTGGTTCAAATCTACTCTCCAAGGAAATTCTGTGTCCTACACGTGCACATACCATTTAAAATACGGTGGCCTACTGAACGAGGCTAGAATAATTGCGGATATGTTTTCTCATCATCATTTCCAGCAAAAATTGATATACGTGTTCAAAAATACCAAAATAAACTGATAAATAAGAAATTACATTTTGCATTGTAATCATTAACATAAAGTTCCGTGCTGGCAACAGAATCAACATCTACTCATGTCAAATCGGTCATAAAAGCAAATATATCGTCCATCGAATTACGAATGTTACATTCCACAAACATGTCCCTCTTACGCTAATTGACAAAATTTCAAAAATTCTGATAACAAAAATTGAACACGCTAGGGAAAGTAATTCATTAGAACGAGCATTGAAATTAGTTTGGCCAATTATAATACAAAGAGAATCTGGTATTTGGACATCGATAGGAATTGAAGAATAAAGGGAATGCTTAATGTGACGTTTCAAAATGTCCGCCGCCGATTTAATTTTTTACAGAGAAATTTTTGGTTGAATCTGTTTGAAAATTTCACTGAATTTTATCGGTAGCACAAAGAAAAATTCTGTGAAATTTTTGGACAGCTTCGTTGAACAATTTCTTGTAAAAATAAAATGGCGGCGGAAATTTTGAAAGTCGCATGCGGCGCTTGTGATACTGTGGCAGGAAGGTGACGATTTGATCCTTCATTTGGTGACTTTGGAAATTTTTGATATTTTCAACGTAATTGCGAGAAAATGTTAGGGAACGAACATGCGTCGTGGCACTTAATATCTTTACCCTTAACAGTGACGCTTTTCCGCTCGAGTAGCTTTTCTTGGAAACTTTAAATCCTGCTCAGATCATGAAGCTAAGAAATTGCTTACCAGCAGCAGGGTACATCGCCGCAGAGGCTTGAACTGTATAATTTGCTCCGGTGACCCTCCGAACATTTCGGGCCGCTCGTTCTCCGAGTTCATGTATCTTCTTGTAATTACGGGGCAGTTTGTTTGTATAACTGTACGAATACATGATCAATTGACTGTACGAGTGGAAGGTCACGAAGCCCTGAAATTAAAATACTCTTCATGGAATGATTTCATAAACTGGTGACTTTGAAAGATTTGTCCTGAACTAAAATTTGATCACTTGAAAGGTCAAAAAATTCAGGTATCCTCTCTTTGTGCGCACATAGGTACGTAAAAGCCACTTCCACAAAGCTCTCTGGTGCTCTGCGACACCTAGCTGCTAAAATCTCCTGTACTCCCAAGTACTCCGTCATTTCCTCTAAAACCTCCTGTTGCCCCCTTTTACTGAACGTCCCCTTCGTCTCCTCGCAGGAGAAAACCAATCAAGCCTACATTATTTTTTTACAAGTATATATATGTTTTATTTTTCCATACATTCCAAAAATCCGTTTTATAAAAAAAAAATTGTGCGACAGCACCGTTAAGAGTCTGACAAACACTAACATCCGCATTAGGACCGCGTGAAGCGGAAAGGAACCAAGCCACAAGAAACCACATCAGCTACCGTCTTTAATTGGGCAGTTTTATTTTTACATGAAAACGGTTTGTGCGGATTTTTGTGTAAATTTCAGTGAATTTTCTGCATTTTAGAAAAACAAATTCCTTAAAATTTTTAGAAGAATCCGCACAAACGCTTTGTCGTAAAAATATCTGATGTAGCTTGATTCCCTCTGCCAAACGCGGTCCATTTATTCGTGCATCTGTGGCGAGGAATGAATGATCAATATTGGACGTATTTCTGCCAAACGGAACTATGTGCATTACGACGTGAGCCCTGTTAGGTATGTATTCTTATGGGTCTCAGGGCTCATGTCTTAATGCACGTAGTTCCGTTTGGCAGAAATACGTCCAATTGATCATTCATTCCTCGCCACAGATGCACGAATAAATGGATAATTAGTTTGATAGAAATACGTCCAATTATCGATATTTCTTCATTTGGAGCTATGGGAAAGAATTTATTTTTAAGGTGTTCGTCGCGAACACTCTGTCTATCAATCGTTTCTCACAGATCGTATTCGATAGTGGTTCGATGTATCGTTCGATTCAAAACACTAGAACGTAAGCTTAAACAAAAATTTTAGGATTTAAGTAGGAAAAGCTGAAAGTTGGAAAATCCCTAGCAATTTCACTTTTCATTACTGTTTTATACTCATAAGAATTAAAAACCTATCACAAGACACACGTTTCCTCAGATTACTCAATTGACTTTTGAGGCTATGCTTACATGTTGAACCAGTCGGTATCGATGCAATCTCACGTGTTTGATGTATCGAATACGGTCCATAGGTTTAGATGGCAGATCAATCGATGTATCGCAAAGCACGTCATGCCCAGTGTTCGAAACTCACAGGCGCCAACGCGCCAAATGCACCTGAAAAATCGACCATGGCGCCTAAAAAATGAAGGCTCTGCGCCGACGTGGCCCCTAAAAATTGCCCCCGAGAAATCTGGATTTTTATAAGAAGTCGCGTAAAGAAAGAAAACAAAGCTATTTGAATTAAATGAACTCTACTTCTATTCTTTACGATTTCATTCTTAGCGCTTTTGTCTTCCCCACGTTACAGCTACTTACTAGTTCTGTTGCGAAAACATCTTGCGTCTAACTTTTCACTAAATGCGCCGTAATATATAGGCAAAAAGTCAATTTGGCCCCTAAAAAATCTTCAATGGCGCCTAAAAATCGGGCTTGGTGCGGCTTTGGGCTCCTAAAACTCTAGGGTGAGTTTCGAATACTGCTTAGAATAATAACTTCTCGCACCTTAATTTTAGGAAGATTCCTCTTGACGTAGTCGATGAAAACTTTGGTTTCGGGTTCCGAATCGGCGGCGGTTCCACGATAGCTTTCCTCACACGGGTCCCCGCTGGAGCCCTCCTCACCGCCGAAGCCCCATTCCATGTCGAAATTTCGATTCAAGTCAACGCCGGGGCAGTCCGTTCTGTTGCCGGGCCCCGGTCTCCGATTTTTCCGCCACATTCTGTCCTTCGACCAACTGAACTCGTAGCCGTCCGGATTCAACACCGGCAGAACGAAGAAGTTGATTTTCTTCATCGCCTCCGGCAGTTTGGCCCTGCGCCTTGGTCGCACCAGTTCTCGAATGATGTACAGCGCGGTGGCGGGAGCGACCCATTCTCGGGCGTGAATCCCTGCAGAATTTCAATAGGATCATTAGACCAAGTACGAATTTGAGCATTCTGATACATGTTTCTAAAGTAAAATTTCACGTAAAACATGATTCTTGCATCGACAATGGAGATGTTGCATGTGTGAGGGATTTGCGATTTGACCATCGATTCTTATGAAAAAGTTGGCGAGACACACGATGGCGCCACTGGTTTTCTCTGAAATCATCTCCCAAGCTCAAAAAAGCTCTCAAGTTGAGGCCAAAATAGAGGGGATATCCCACGCTATCCTAAGAGTCCACCGCTACATCAAGACAAACTCTTCATGCAAAGATAGGGAACAAATACATTGACAGGGCTGCCACTTTAATTGGGGACTCCACAACTGAAAACACGGCAACCCTGCTAACGTATTTGCTCCCTATCTTTGCATGGAGAGTTTGTCTTGATGTAGAGGTGGACTCTCAGGATAGCGTGGGATAGCCCCTCCATTTTGGCCTCAACTTGAGAGCTTTTTTTGAGCTTGGGAGATGATTTCAGAGAAAACCAGTCGCACCATCGTGTTTCTCGCGAGCTTTTACACAAGAATCAACAGTCAAATCGCAAATTCCTCACACAAGCAACATCTCCATTACTGAAATCAACCCCTATTTAAGATATTAACGTCTTCTTATTGACGATGACTTCTTCGTCTGTAGAATTGTCTCATCAAATATTTTAAAAAAGTACCAGACCAGGGCAAAGGTTAAAATATAAAAATTAAGAAAACTCACTAGTCAGAGAAATTTACAAATCCCACGCGTTTCGACCCGTAAGGTCATCATCAGGGACGCCACTCCAGGGACAGGGAGTCGCGTCCCTGATGATGACCCTACTCACCTACTGGTCGAAACGCGTAGGATTTGTAAATTTCTCTGACTTGTGAGTTTTCTTAATTTTTATATTTTATAGAATTGTCTATCAATTTCAACAATCAGCCCACTGTCATGTACCTATGCATATTCTTATGGATCTAAAGGTTCGTGTCAGGATGGATACAGTTCCTTTTGGTTTAAATCCGTTAATTAATTAACAAATTTGTACTTATAAATAGTTTTGCAGAAGCAACGAACGTATGATTACTCATCCAACCTTGTTCAGTTTGTAATTATATAGTATGATATGTGCATTAGATCCATAAATGTTTGCATTAAAGCTTTTTTCCTTTTTTATTTTGGGAATTTTTTTCCAAACGTGTGATCAAATTGTATTGTTTGTGCTAAAGTATGTGCCTAATGTTCGTCTGACAACTAGTAGAAGACAACAGTCTCTCATCCGTTTAGGGAGAATTTTGGACAATTTCACGCCCTCAGAGCAAACTTTCATCCATCAGCTACTCTTGTTCCACGAAGTTTTGCAATCGTGGCCTGTCAAAGTGATCGAAAGCCAGTGAACAAACGAATTATCATTTATTCAGTGAACATAAGATATTTAGTACCTGCATCTATCCAAAACCATGGAGCACCAGGAACTCCGCATGAAATCTTGAGTAGTTTTATGTCTCGCCTTTCGAATGACTTCCCGATCACTTCCGTCGAAACGAAACTGCTGTACTTCTTGCTAAGGTGGTCCATAAACCCGTAAATTTCCTTCAAAGGATGATACTTTTTGAATGAAAACTTGAAATCTGAAGGCCCTGTGGTAAAATAATTTCGAGAATCTAAATCAGAATAATTACGTCCTCGGTAAATTATTCTAGAGGAAATTGTGAGAAGACCTGTAAAGTTTCCCAGGGGAAAATGTAAAGAGACTGGTTAAGTCTGTATATAAGGGATATACGGAATAAGGAAAATATTACAGTTTGTTAAAGGATTGAAATTCCAGATTCAGATAAGCCCTGAGAGAATTTTTGATCCTTGGCAAGAAATAACACTTTTTAAGTTGATACTACATCAGAGCAACACTCACAATCCATTTGATACAATCCGAGTTTGTTTCTTAATTTTTACTTCGATTTTTAAGTGGCACATCCAATATGTGTGTTTTCATACAGATGGTATCCGATCTAGCTTCAAAGATAATGATAGTGCAAGTCAATTTATAAAAATAAAAATAACCTACCTTTCAGGCTTTGCATTAATTTCGAGACCCCTTGTAGAAGACCAGGAGGCGGACCTACCGCTGGGGATTGTGCAGCTTTCATTTTCGTCCCAACATCGTCTGCCAGCACTGTATACTTCAATTTGGACGATGCAAGAAACTGTTTTGCTTGTTCCACCTGTGAAGCTCCAACCATGAAGTCCACAGTGAACCCAGATCTATGAATAACTTCAGCAGCTGTAAAGATTCCAAAAAAATTAATGAGGATACATTGCATTGCGTAGTCTTTTCTATTTTTCTTTTTTTTTTTTCTGTTTTTCTTTTGAGGCCTCAGTCCCTATGTCTTTACTTTTTTTTTATTATCAATTATGTTTTCATTCATTGTATGAACAGAATTTTTTGTACTAAAGTTTTATGCGGCAAATAAACAAAAAAAAAAAAAAAAAAAAAAAAAAAGCATTGCAAAAAGGTCAATATTCTCTGTAAAAAAATAGTGCACTAAGATTATTCTCGTTCTCCCGAATAAAACTGTGATTTTTCCAGCAATTTAACATTTTAATTTATGCAATTTAATTTATAAAATGACCTTTTATGACTATTGATCCGCATGTAACTTTATGAGCAGTTAATTTAAGATTACTTATAGAACTTGAGAGATTTTTAGATTAATTTTAGGCGTGCATGTATGATAAAGTGAGCTCCTTCACATATTTTTATACTTATGTAGAAGGTGTGTGGACCTATGGAGCAATCGGAAATACAATGAATCGTTTGAAGAGGGGTGTTTGGACCTGTATAGCTGGTACAGACATTTTGTTGGGGCCTTTATTCCATTATCTTTTTATTACCTATGTGCCCCGTTCCTACGTAAAATATGAATTTTTCAAAGGTTTATTTTTCTTAAAATTTCAATCATGAAATTGCTATTTCATTACTCAGTAACCAGGCCTGCCACATCCCATCTCGAGCCCTGGTACCAGTTTTCTGGCCCGGGCCCCTAGCGCAGAGGGGGGTCCGGGAAGCCTCCCTCGGGAAATTTTTGAAATTTTAAATCTATTTGGACATTTTGAAGCTCTTATGATGGGGACTTTCCATCAATTTCTGTAGAACAATTACGCCTTTTTTTTACTTCCAGCACCAAATACTTTCGAATTGTTGCATTCAAAACATCTATAAATTTTTTTTGAGGGGGGCAGATAATACTTTTCAATTCTAGCGGGAGCCGCCCCCCCCCCCCCCGGACTCCCCTTTCGTACGTCTATGGCGAGGAAGTTGAGCCATTGAAGTCGAGGATGCCCAGACAGGAGCCTCTAAGCATCCGACAACGGAAGAAAATGAAACGCAGTTACGAAAAACATCATTCTACTAGCCGTTCTGGACGCGCTTCGCGCGTCCGTCACGGCCAGCCAAGGGGCTGCGCCCCCTGGACCCCTGATCACTCGTTACGCGAGTGACATTCGGCTCGCTCCGCGAGCCATTTTTCTCAGTGATTGGACATTTGATCACTAAGATGTATACATTTTGGAGACTCTGGAGGCAAACATTTTCGTCACAGAACCTTGTTGCCGGAGCGTGCCATCATTTGCACGTGAATAGATGTGTGGAGATGAAGCGATGATGGGGCTCGATCATTTCTTCAAAAACGCATTTGACTGGGACATCATCCCTTCGGACGGGTGGCGGAAAAAGACAATCCATGGATCTCCTTCCGCGATTTGACTTGCTGAAGTGGCAAAAGTTCATCTTTACTTCTTAAGAAGATTATCGGTGGCGTAGGGGTCTAAAAACTGCTCAACGATGGTATAGTTCGAGTTCCGAATCGCAATGAGCCCACTCGTGTTTTTTCTTATACTTTCATCGCATATAAATTTCTCTGATGTTTTTGTTTTATTCTCTTTGATTGCATATTAGTAATCATATCCTCATTTCATTTTCTTTCCCTTTCCTTTTTCCCTTTCTGGAGCATCTGTGTCCATTTACAATTATTATTTTAAAATAGCTTTCCTCTAGTATACAATTGATGCTTCAAACGGAATGAATTGTTTTAATGACATTTCCGGCTAAATTATGGGTTTTCCCAGGAAGGCAGCCTCTCGTCCCTCCCGGACTCTATTGTTGCCAGATAAGTTGCTTTTTTAGCACTTTTCCCAATTCAAATCCATGTAAAATATTCACATTTATCGCACAATCTGGCAACCTCTCGAGTGAAATAGAAAAAGGTAGAATCGCTGAAAGTCTTAATCCTTCGAAGTTTATATTAATGATGATATATACCTTCTCAAAATCTTGAAAATAGACAGAAATCTCTAAAAAAGTAAGAAAAAGTTTATAGTGCCCTAGCGTGTTTTTGGAACTTGATTCACCTTTTGCGGAATTTTCAGGGTAATTTTTTCACTTTTCCCTACGAGACAAGGGTTACACATGAATTGGATAGCATATTGCAATTCGGAACTATAGGCAGAACGGTAGGTTTTCAGGAGAGCAACTTTTGCAAAAACCATTGGCGTTTTTCATCAAAACGATCAATGTTGCAGTTTGATGGTTCATTTTATAGCTATGGAGTTCCTTTAACACCCTGTGTTGACAGATTCTTCAAAAACATCACACTGTTGCCAAAAATTACAAAAAAAGGCTATAGTTCCTTATTGCAAAATGAAGAATCCGGGGAAGCTCATTTTGCAATTAGGAACTATAGATTGTTTTAGCACTGACTGCATACAGGAGACGACCCTGGTGTCACTATTACACACTGGAGGGTTCACCCCAACAGAGAAAACACCCCTTCCTTCCATCATACGAAGAAGGGGTGGAGGTGCATTGTCCCTGCGGAAAGATATTCTACAAAAAACAGGGCGTGCCAAAATACCTACCGACTTGCTAATATTTCGAGAATGGTGGCAAATATTGACATGCAATTTGGACGGGAGGGTTCATAGATTTGATTGACATGAATCGATCAAAAAATGAAAGCATGAATCGATCGACACCGACTCGATCGACAAATTATTGAAAAATCGGTGTCATGATTCCGACATGACCGACATGAATCGATCGAAAAGTTGGGACGTGAACCGATTGACGTGATTTGATCGGCACTGATTCGAATGATGACCGTGAATCGATCAAAAACCTGCGAATCGATCGACAAATCTGTGAATCGATTGACAACCCCGTGATTTGTTCGAAAAATCCGTGAATTGATCGATAAACCCTTGAATAGGTCAACAAACCCGTGAATCGTGAACTTTTGAAAATTCGAAAATCCAAGATGAGGTATGTGGCCGAAAATGCTATCTCGGCTCCTGTTCGATCGATCATGCTGATTTTTGGTATCCGGAGGTATTTTTCGACGGGAAACTCGAATTTCTGGTCGAATTTTGAAAATTCGAAAATCCAAGATGGCGGATGTGGCCTAAAATGCTATCTCGGCTCCTGCTCGATCGATGTTGCTGATTTTTGGTATCAGGGGGTATTTTTGGACGGGAAACTCGAATTTCTGGTCAAATTTTGAAAATTCGAAAATCCAAGATGGCAGATGTGGCCTAAAATGCTATCTCGGCTCCTGCTCGATCGATGTTGCTGATTTTTGGTATCAGGGGGTATTTTTGGACGGGAAACTCGAATTTCTGGTCAAATTTTGAAAATTCGAAAATCCAAGATTGTGGATGCGACCGAAAATGACCTTATACTTGAGTAATTATCCCCTGGGGGATCTTTCATTCCTCGGACACGCATTTAAAGGGGAACTCAGAAGACGCAACCTCAAACTTGTTTTTCGTGGATTGAAATGCGAAAAATATCGGAGAAAATTATTGTGGCTTATGCGTAGTAAATACTTCAAAAAACGCAAAAATAAAAAATGACTGAACAAGCTCAATGTCAAGATTTGTAAAAATTTCAATTTTTCGAAACTCGGCTAGGAATTTGAGTTCCCCGTCCAAAAATACCCCCTATACATCCAAGATTCACCACGATAGGTCGAGCAGCCCGAGATAGCATTTTAGGCCACATCCGCCATCTTGGATTTTCGAATTTTTAAAATTTTGACCAGAAATTCGAGTTTCCCGTCCAAAAATCCGTAAGAGCACAGTTACACAATGGAATGTTTTTAAAATGTTTCAAATTATGTCAATCTCGGATCAGTCATTGACATATGTTTCCAACACATTTTCAAAACGAATACATGAAATGGGCAAGTTGGCCGTGTCTTTGAAACATATTGAAAACAAATCGAAAATGTTTCTAATTGTGGTCATTCAAACTTCTTTAAAAATAAGTTGGAAACGTTTCAAACTTATTTCAAAAAAGCATAAATAACCCACCCAAAAAATGTGTAAGAATTGTGTCAGCTATGTGTTGTCAATATATTGCAGTCCGTTCAATAAACTACATCTGAAAGGTTTCAAAAACATTTCAAAACCATTGCCACAGCTAAGCCTATGATTGAAACATATTTACGGAACATTTCTGCCAAAATTTATATGAAAATCAATGAACCTATATTGACACCAATCAGAAGAAAATTGTAATTGTGTCAATTTTTTTTAACGACCCAGGCACAGATTCATATTAGATTTGTGCACGATATGTTGTGAAAGGAGATCAACTAAATATTTTGGAAACATTTCTAACACATATTTAAAACGTTGCTGCAGAAATTCTTGGAAGTTCGAAGTTTCTGAGAAATAAACCTGAAATATTTCTGACACAATTTGGCAACGTTTCCAAGATCCTTCAAAAACATGTTTCAGAAACAACTGGCAGATATTTCGTATTTTTAATCTGATAAGGTACAACTATATGTCAAATCTATGTATGAAACGTGACGGAATGGTATTTGAAACGCCTTCAGATGTTCGTGTACGGATTTCCCTCATTGCTCTCGAATTGAAATACTCGTATCACTCTCATTTAATTGATCCGCGGCGATCGTATGTCATAACCATTTAAAAAATTAATTTAAACGCATTTATTTCAGAAATGTGTCAGGAATCAGTTTAACAAAACAGTGCCTTGATTGTCATTAAAACCTGGTGAACACAAGTTGAAAACATTTCTCAGACCTTTCTAAAAATTTTCCTAGTTCAAACTGAACCCACTAGAGCGTTGACGGTTCATTTTCCGATCTTACGAAATTTTGGTTTATTTTTTCGTCTCAAGGTTTACTTTTTAGCTATTTAATTTATCAGAGTTAAAAACGGTTTTAAATTCTTGGTATGCATCACATTTATCTCCATAAGAGTTTATAAGTAGTTATGGATGATTATCTAAAATATTGAAACCATACATCATGCTTTGCGTATACTTTTCTAAAGTGAGGACGTCCTAATCCCTCTGATAGTTTAATACTGATGGAGTGAACCCATAGTTCCATACTCTCCTTAGGCATGGTCTGTAATCAGGCCGCCCAGGCACTTGATTTGATAGCTATAATGCCTCCACGACATTTGCTAAAACAGATGTCTGAAAATTTTTTTACGGTCAAGAAGAAGTGATATGCGGATATATTCAACACAGAGTGGGCTCGTGTTTAACACTACATGGACTGTAGTGATTACACCGAAAATGTGTCATAAAAATTTAGAAAATCAGAGGAAAATCTGAGTTAAAGGCTCATTGTTTTACAAATGTGTCGGAAATGTGTCAAAAATGCACTGCCAACGGAGACCTTCGCCCATTGTGTCATTGAAATATGTAAAAAAATGAATTCGAAACATTTCAGTGACACAATCTGCAAATGTTTCACAGACAAATAAAATGTGGTGACATGGGAATATGTTGAACACAGAGTGGCTTCGTGTTTGACACTTCATTCGGGTTTTTAAAGTGTGACGTGAAACATTTCAGAAATGAGGCTTGGTGTCATTGACACGTTTTAAAAACATCTCAAAAACTAGGTGTGCTATTAGGGTACCCCCTGATACCAAAAATCAGCAACATCGATCGAGCAGGAGCTGAGATAGCATTTTAGACCACATCCGCCATCTTGGATTTTCGAATTTTCAAAATTTGACCAGAAATTCGAGTTTCCCGTCCAAAAATACCCCCTGATACCAAATATCAGCAACATCGATCGAGCAGGAGCCGAGATAGCATTTTAGGCCACATCTGCCATCTTGGATTTTCGAATTTTCAAACTTTGACCAGAAATTCGAGTTTCCCGTCGAAAAATACCTCCGGATACCAAAAATCAGCAAGATCCATCGAACAGGAGTCGAGATAGCATTTTAGGCCACATCCGCCATCTTGGATTTTCGAATTTTCAAAATTTGACCAGAAATTCGAGTTTCCCGTCGAAAAATACCTCCGGATACCAAAAATCAGCAAGATCCATCGAACAGGAGTCGAGATAGCATTTTAGGCCACATCCGCCATCTTGGATTTTCGAATTTTCAAAATTTGACCAGAAATTCGAGTTTCCCGTCGAAAAATACCCCCGGATATCAAAAATCAACAAGATCGGTCGAACAGGAGCCGAGAATGCCGAGATAGCATTTTGCCGATTGCCTATAGTTCCGAATTGCAAAATGGGAAATCCGAGTTTCGCATTACGCAATAGGGAACCATAGTATAGGTCCCAATTGCAAAATGAACCTCGCGTGATCCTGCGACGGCAAATTTTTGCGGGGTCGCTGAAGCGGGATAAAAATCGTTTTTGAGGATTTTCTTTTTCTCAATAGTAAGTAAATACCCTCCTGATACGAAATTCATCATAAAAAAAATCGAAAATTTGACCTCTTCTTCTTCTTCTTCTGCCTTCTGACTAGGGCCGTGACCCTGTTTGTCTAGCCTCTAAAACAGTAATATGATGCCGATGAGAGAGATCACTTAATTCTCCGGGGATGAAAGGCAGCTCTGTGCCCATCTCTTGGGCACAAAATTTGACCCTAGTTCCTTATTGCATAAAGCTGTCCAATTCGTAGTGGTTTGTCACCTGCGTCACGGGCCCCTCCAGGACCCGGGCCCCGGTACCAAGGACCCAGTATCCCCCCCCCCCCCTTGTGGCGGGCCTGCCACAAATAGAATATAATTTGCCAGCGCCTCATCAAAAGCTCACATGGAAAACCTACAAAACTGTCAGTTAAAAAATATCCTGGCTTAAAATTTCTTCACTATACTTATGAGTGTGAAGTTGCTATTTTTGAAGAAGCGGGTTACTTTGTTCCTGCGAAAAATAGGTTTTCATAACCCGCCATACAATGCTCTGGTTTCTAGCCATCATCATTTTCAAATTTTGAAGATTTGACTGGAATGATTTCCCCTTTTTCTAAGTTCCACAAAAACCGACAGGAGCCGAGATAGCAATTTAGGCCACGGCCGCCATCTTGGGTTTACGGATTTTGGAAATTTGACTAGAAATTTGAGTTTTCGGTCGAAAAATAACCTGTGATACCGAGTTTCACCGAACTCGAACGAACAGAAACTGAGATAGTATATTAGGCCACGTCCGCCATCTTGAAATTGAAAATTTTCAAAAATTGACTAAAAATTCGAGTTTCCCGTCGAAAAGTACCTTCAGACACCGAATTTCAGAAAAATCCATCGAACAGGAGCCGAGATAGCATTTTAAGCCACTTCAGTCATTTCGGATTTTCGAATATTGAATTTTTTGAATTTTGATTTAAAACACGTGTTACCCAAAATCGAAGCTCAGATTCGGATTTCTCGTAAAAAATCGATGCGATTTCATATATCATACCCTGACATCGAATTTCAGAAAAATCCATCGAACAGGAGCCGCAATGGCATTTTAGGCTATGTCCGTCATTTCTGATTTTTTAATTTAAAAAATTTGACTCAAAAGGCGTGATACCCAAAATCGAAGGTCAGATTCGGATTCCTCGTTAAAAATCGATGCAATTTCATGTATCATACCCGAGCATAGCGTGAAGGAAAGAGACGTAACGTAGACTTACTGTTTCGAGCATATGAATGCAACTTGGCAACATGGGTAGTGCTGAGTGGGTCAGCGGAGGAGGAAGAATAAGAATTTATCGTGAGAAATTCCTCGGGACGAAACCGTTAGCGCCGGCGTCTCCCCGTTCGGTTGCATCTCGGGCGACCGGCGCGGCGCGGCGGCGTAGTTCTAAGGGTAGTATGACAGAATTCATACGCGTTGTCTAACCTCTTTCCTCAAAGCTATGATAACATATGATACATGAAATCTCTTCAATTTTTCACGAGGAATCCGAATCTGAGCTTAGATTTTGAATATTACGCGTTTTAATCTATTTAAAATCGTAGGAGAAATTACAGAATTGTCTTTGAAAATTGATCACACATTAGTGTTTTTTTACGTCATTAAACCTCTTTCCTTCACGCTATTCTAACATATGATACATGAAATCGCATCAGTTTTTCACGGGGAATCCGAATCTAAGCTTAGATTTTGGATATTACGCGTTTTAATCCATTTGAAATCGTAGGAGAAATTACAGAATTGTCCTTGAAAATTGATCACACATTAGTGTTTTTTTACCCCGTTTTTCTTCTGCGCTCACCGTAACCATTATAGAATTCCATCACTGTCATTTTTCAAATTTGCAACTCCCATACGGATGAAAATCGTGATTGGCTTGTGAATATACCGGCAACAATTTTAAAGTATCTCTACAATGAACTCATGTTGCGATTAAAGTATTTTTACTTGCAGAAAAAAAGCCATGAAAGAAATAAAAGAGACTACCCACTTAAGACCTCCTTTGTGGTGATAATTTTTGTGAACCAACTCTAAATTTTTCAGATTATGATTGATGAGCCGCGAATAGAGCAATTTTTACATACCTTCAGCCGAAGCTTGTTTGACAAACTTGCTCTATACAAATTGCTAATCGTGAAAGAGCGACGCCAAAAACGACCGTTTTTTGGCACAATTTGGGCCAGAAGGGATTTTTCTGAAACCGGGCCCAAACGATACCTTATGATACCTTAAAACTCTGGTTAAAATTTTAGCTTGAGTATACGCACGGTTTTTGAGAAATGAGGGGGCAAAGTTGCCAAATCGCCATCATTCTGGACAGCATTTCTACAGCAAAAAGACGGGAAAAATGGACGAAAAAGTTACATTTTTGATGGGTTTTGGCTGTAAATGTTCTTATTGGGCCTCCAAGCATTTAACTGTGTTCAGTTTCAAAAAGTTTGATCGCACAGTAGTCCAAAGTGGGGAGAAATCGTCGACAAATCAGGATTCTTTGTCAAATTTTTAAAAATGGAAATAAAATTGTCGGTCTGCTGCAGTTTTCATGGCTAACAATGTTCTTATCGGTCCTCAATGCATGAAATTGTGTTTAGCTTCACAAATTTACATCGCACAGTGGTCAAAAATGAGGGAATTAGTGGACAAATTAAGATCCTCTGTGAAACATTTTAAAAATGAAGTGAAACTGTTGGTCCCCAGTAGAGTTTAGATCCCGGAAAAATTCTTTAAATTATTTTTTGGACTATTTAAATCATTTTTTAATTTTTTCTCTCCATTTTTCCTTCTTTTTTTTAAATTTTTGAAAGTTTGCATATTTTATTGAGATAATGCTACAAAGTCTATTCTATAACAACGTTCTATAGACAATACGGTCTGACATTCAGCAATAATTAAGAAAATTAAATACATGAATTTTTCTGGGATCTAAACTTTACAGGGGACCAACAGTTTCACTTCATTTTTAAAATGTTTCACAGAGGATCTTAATTTGTCCACTAATTCCCTCATTTTTGACCACTGTGCGATGTAAATTTGTGAAGCTAAACACAATTTCATGCATTGAGGACCGATAAGAACATTGTTAGCCATGAAAACTGCAGCAGACCGACAATTTTATTTCCATTTTTAAAAATTTGACAAAGAATCCTGATTTGTCGACGATTTCTCCCCACTTTGGACTACTGTGCGATCAAACTTTTTGAAACTGAACACAGTTAAATGCTTGGAGGCCCAATAAGAACATTTACAGCCAAAACCCATCAAAAATGTAACTTTTTCGTCCATTTTTCCCGTCTTTTTGCTGTAGAAATGCTGTCCAGAATGATGGCGATTTGGCAACTTTGCCCCCTCATTTCTCAAAAACCGTGCGTATACTCAAGCTAAAATTTTAACCAGAGTTTTAGGGTATCATTAGGTATCGTTTGGGCCCGGTTTCAGAAAAATCCCTTCTGGCCCAAATTGTGCCATTCTTGGCGTCGCTCTTTATCGGTATTTACTTACAAGGGAAAGAGTTGCATAGGAACAATTATCAACATAAAGGAAGAGTTAGGCCCTGGGCATGGAGGCAGGATTATTATTTTTTATTATAATTTTCCAGAGCTTTTAAAGACCTGTAAGGAAAGTAGCGTGGGTGTATGCAAACGGTGTTTAGTTGGGAGGGTCGAAGCATTTTTTGGTTTTCATTTGCGTGAAGCTAGATCAAACGATGGTCTTTTGAATGGTTACTCACAAAGTCGTTTCTTCAAATCCACGTATTGTTCTGGACCCGTCGTAGAAACTCTCCAGACCTGTGCTCCATCATAGCCACCCGGACTGCTCCCAAGTTTTAAAGTTGAAACGGATGATAGCACGAATACGACAATGTAGAGAAGTAGAAGACTTATTTGGAATGGCTGTGTTATTCCAAAACATGCGGTGCTCGACTTCTTCATGTCAGGGTTTGCAATCTTGTACAATCCAGAAACTAAACTTCGTACTAACTGAAACATTTTGTTTTCATTTGGAACGAGGATGACTAGCAAAAAGTACTGAATCGATGAGAAAAAATGTCCCTGGGGTCAGAGGTGTGCGTCCAAGTGTATTTTTATGGGAATTCGGGTATACAATTTGTGTTCGATTGGTAAAAAAATTTGCCTCGTGTGGTTTGAAGAGTATTGCTGAATCCCTATGTTCATCATGATCTGCAGAAACCGTCGGTTTTTTTGTTTGTTTTTTTCTGCTGGTTTAATGGCATCGTGTCTAGCTTCAACCGTCGGTTGGTGAACTTCGAAAACTAAGATCAGGTCCACGAGAAAATACGCACAAATCCCCCAGACCGGGCTTACACGATCTTTCTGACTGATCACGAAAATTTGCTTTAATGCTAACAAATAGAAATTGTTCGAAAACACAGTTTGGCTTACCTACTGTGAGACATTCCCGTCGGTTTTAACTTTATTCGATCGAATTGCATAAACCAATGTTCCACACAACTACTTCACTCAAAATCGAATAACGTTAAAATAGGTTCTGATTCAACGCTTCCACTATCATGCACCATCCTGCCGGAAACCGAAATTGTTCGAGGTCATTTTCCCCCTCATTCGCAAACTTGATGGAGCCAACTTCTATTGATTCATCACTTTTCAAATTTTCCTTTACATGTCGAGTAACGTTAAAATAGATTCTGATTTTACGCTTTCACTATCATGCTCCATCCTACCGGAAAACTAAATTGTGCGAGGTCACCCCCCCCCCCTCCATTTGCAACCTTGATAGTGCTAATTATATTGATTCATTATTTGTCAAATTTTCCTTTACATGTCAATGTGAACACCATTTTGCAATGTTTGCCGCACGTGTTTCGTTTCGCAAACAACCGATTTGTGTGCTCTGCAAATCTGCCTCTGTCACAATAATTTACAATATCGTATAATTACGAGACAAGATCGCAAAAGTAAAATCCGATCACGAAGACAACGTTTGGTTTGGTGAATAGAATACTTCTAGCAATTTAACATCTAAAAGTAAACATGAATTCAGACGAATACAAAAATAATATATTGTAGTGTGGATTCTACGTTGATGCACTACCGATTGAAGGAAGGACAAATCAACATATTAATCGGGATTACAAAAATTTTATTTGGTTGGATTTGCAATGTTCGAGCACATTTGGCGATGAATTTTCTTGTTTGTTCTCTGATGAGTTTATCATGTATTTTTGAGTTATAAGTATTGCTTGTTTCAGAATCTCTGCTCTTGTTTTTTGTTTTTTTTTTCCTCATGGGGGAAGAGGGGAATATTACTGCACATTTTTGTGCGAAATTTTGAATAAAAATCGTAGCATGTCAAAAAAACATCGAACGAATTTGTTTGAAGTAGCAGTGGTCTAACATCCGCAAAAAATGCAAAATATGCCGGGAAATCTGCAACGTCGCAAACTAAGACTCATGTTTTCACAGGTTCGCGGGAGATGTGTCATCCAATCATGCAAATTATATTTATAAAGTCTTTAAGCACTTTGAAAATATAGTATACTTATAGGATTCTTTCAAATGAATGCAGCGTTGGTGGAAAAAGGCAATAATAGAGCTGAAAGCTCATTTATGCCGAGAAACACGAAAAGGATTAAATATCACATTCTATATTGCATAATTAATTTAAGGCGACAAAATTTTGGTGAAATTAAAGTCTGGATTGCGGCTTTCCTATTGCATCAGCGACAGCTTTGATGAGCTCAAACCCTTCTTTGCCAGTGGGAATGATCTCAGAGGCTGGAAGGATGAACCCAAGCTTTCCATCATCCCTCAACTCCATGCAATAAACAAATGGCACCCCTTTCTTCGTAGCCCAGTCGATAGAGATACCTGTTAAACAAATGTAAGATAAATGAATCAGTTGTAAAACAGCCACAAGATAATTCGTAGAAAAACAATCAAATATGACCGCCCGCGAAGAAAGAAGACTACAATAGGACGGCATGAAACGTATAAAAGAAATGAAAGATTGGAAATTTCAGTGAAATATTTTATGAAGTTTCACGATGCTGTAAATATTTCATATTATTCAGGGGCTAGAGTATGCAACCCGCACGCAAAAACACAAAAATAGAAGTTTACAATTTTTACAGTTTTCGAAACATAAGAAGGAACAGGTATTTTTCAATATCTTTAATGAATTTCTGAAATCTCAAGATTTTATTTTTCATAAAATTTTGCCACCCTGACTACGTAAGAGAAAACTGAAAATCGAGCTTTCTACCCGCGTAGTGGGTATCAAAGAGCGCAAAGCGCCCTCCGGGAGTTGGGCCGCACAGCGGCCGGAACCCACGGTCCCCTAGTAAAAGACTATTATACCCACTAGAAGGGATCCATTCCTTTAACCCATGTAGCCTGCGCCAAAATTCACTCATTCGTTGCGGTCTAAAATAAATAGGGAAAGATGGCGGTTCTATTTCAAAGAGTTTTCCTCATCCAAGCATACGAAAAAGTCTGTGTGGTTTGAGTGGTATCTTTCAGAGTGACGCACAAAAATTTTCAAGCGAAGTGAAGGATACGCCTTTTAACTAATGACTCAATCGAATAAACCAATCGGAATACGACAAAATATCCTTACCAGCGGCCGGATACAAATCAGCAGAACCCTGCACGGTATAATTCTTGCCTGTCAGCTTCATTATGCTCTGTTTCGCCACCATTCCCACCCGGTGTAGTTCCTTCTCATTCGGAGGAAACTCTTTTGTCTTGTAACCGTAAGAATACAGGATCAGCTGACTGTACGTGTGGAATGATACCATGGCCTGTAATCAATAAATCCCGTCAAAATTAAATCGTAAAAACGGTCTGTTTCATTTGTGAAATTGTGCCAGTACGTAGTATTTTTGAACCAACTGAAAATTTCTAAAAATGCATTTTCAAATCTTGATTACAAATATGATGTATCCCTGTTGACAGTTTTGAGCCAAACTTTTACTTGCTTCAATGTTAAACGTCGCCAAAACAGCATCTTTCACTGTACAATATCAATTGGACCGCGTCAAACAGAAAGGAACCAAGCCACATCAGCTCTTGCCAAATTTAATCGAGAAATTTGATTTTTTACATGAAAACGGTTGTGCGGATTTTGTGCAGATTTCTATGAATTTTCTCCATAATACAAAGCAAATTCCTTAAAATTTTCAAAGGAATCCGCACAAACGTTCTCTCGTAAAAAAATCCAATTCCCCTGTTGAATTTGGCAATAGCTGATGTCGCTTGGTTCCTTTCTGTTTAACGCGGTCCAATTGGGATATCGCGCTTTGAAAAATTCGGTTTGTAACGTCATCCAGTCTATTTCTGATTATGTTTTCTGTTCCTTGCGCGTTGCATGGTTACGGATTATGCACAATTTTTGACCAACCTCTGCGCCTTCATCGTCGCAAATTATAGAAAGTCGACTCTGCTGTGCTGAGTAAAAAGGCCGTATGAACCCACAGGCGTTGCCAAATTTCATTTGATAAAACACGAATTTCCTGATGAACTTATGAATATTATACTTCCAATTTTTCAGATAATTTTGTTCCCAATTTCAACTAAAGTCCCTGAAAATTTCAAGGACAAATATTCATAACTTTCCTCAAAAACAAGCATTTAATTGAAAGAAATTTGGCAACTCGCGAATGTTCTTACGGTGTTCTCCCGTAGCACGACAGTACTGTACTGCCGTGCTAAGGAAGAACGCCGTATGAACCTCCAGGCGTTGCCAAATTTCCGTTGGCAAATCACGAATTTTCGGGAAAATTTGTGAATATTTTTCCTCCAATTTTTCAGATAATTTTGTTCGCAATTTTATCTAAAGTTCCTGAAAATTTAAAGGAAAAGCATTCATAACTTTTTTTAAAAATGAACATTTTACCGAAGGAAAGTTGGCAACTCTCGAATGTTTTTACGGCGTTCCTCCTTAGCACGGTAGTGTAGGAAACGACTGTTGACCCACCTTAAGTTTAGTAATTTTGCTCGATAAGAACTTTATAATCGCCTGGGTTTCAGCCTCGGAATCTGGTTTGGTTCCTCGGTAGTCTTCCATACAAGGGTCAGAGCTGGAGCCTTCATCGCCGCCGAAAGCCCATTGCATATCGAAGTTGCGGTTCAAATCGACGCCGAAGCACTTTTCTTTGATACCCTTGGGACCGGGTCGTCGGTTCCTCCGCCAAATCCGATTTTCTGTGCGGGTGTACTCATAGCCATCCAGATTTATCAATGGTATGATGTAATAATTCAATTTTTTCAGTGCAGCGCTCAGATTGGCCTTGCGTTCAACCAGCTCCCGCATTATGTACAGAGCAGTGGTCGGAGCGAGCCATTCTCTTGCGTGAAAAGCTACCAATTGATAGTTTTTAGAACAGAAGATGGAAATATTTTTAGAGGAACAGAAGATTTTTAGTTCAGATAAAAAATTATTAAACTATCAAAACTTAATTTCATCGACTGATAATTGCGACGAACAAATGTGTGCTGAGAAAGCTCGCCGAACTATGCGGATAAAGAATAATAGAATTACTATACATAGATTTATGATGATGATGATATATATATACGATACCCAGGAATTCCAGTAATGAGTGCTAGATTTCAATCAGTGTAAGTTACATTTACTACAGCGATATCCAAATGATGAACACTATCAGAAATCTAGATAGTATTGAAATCTAGGATTTTTGAGGACTGTGCATAATCCCAAATCTCACAACCACTAACATTTCTTCACTAAATTCCATTGAGTTAATTTACAAACGTTAAAGAAGGTCTTTGCATAAAATATCAAAAATACTCTGTAATGGAGCTGATCTAACCCTAGGCAAAGGTTGCGAAGATGTTATCATGTACAAAATTTATCAAGGAGCCCAATTTTCTTTGATATTTGGAACAATTTCCTTCATTTTAATGGTAGAGAGGTGAGAGAATCGATGTTTCGTCAACATTTGACCATTCGCCTTGGAATTTGATTAAATGTCTAAGTTCACTTTTTGCGTATTTACCTGCATCTATCCAAAAGTATGGTGCGTTTTGGTCGTTGGTAATGGTTAGTAATTTCATTTCTCTTTTTTCATATGTTTGCCCGATCGACTCCACTTTCACAAATGCTTCGTAATTCTCCGCTAGATAATCCATGTAAGCGTGTATATCTTTCACACCATGATAGTGCTTAAAAGTCAGTTTGTATTCTGCAAGCAATAAAATACATATGGATGATGATAGTAAAAAACATGTTTCTCGTTGTGGGGTTGAAAAATGTCTTACAATTTTTCCTTCATTACAGAAAACCTTGTTTTCAAACAATCTTTATTTGAAGTCGTCACGCGCAGATACACTACAAACTAGCTTTCGTGGCTTGCCAATTGCCGCTTTTTATTCATCAGAATATAGTGTTACGTAGACAAGGCAATTCATAATAGAATGCTGCCCTTTTGACCCGTAGGCTTTGTTTCTGCATGATTTCAAGATTGATGTGCAACAATTTCTGTGCAACAGATGTTTTATTATTCAAAAATTAGATCTTGAACATTTAAACAGTCACATCCTTCGATATTGATGGTGCGGAATTTCGCCCACGCTATACAATTTGTTGGATACTCAACGGACTTCACCACTTTGGTTTCTTATTGTGTGCCGGGTGTACATAAAATCTTTCCAATGAACAGTTTTAATCGGAGTAGTACGAGTTTTCTTATTGCAATCAATTTTAGAACATCATAATTTTACGCTCAAAAAACCATTCTGCCTGAGCTAATTACAGAGCTAATTCAGAAGGGTTATGTTTTATGATAACTATGATCGGTTGAAAGTTAATCTTGTTGGGATACTTCCTGTATACTTGCAAATTCATCGCAAAACGAAAAAATTCTGGCATCTGGTAAATACCCCAATATGTATACCACTGAATACCCCCCAATGAATGGTACTCACTTCTCTGCTTGCTTTGGTACTTCCCTTCCTCAAGTGTTGTCATTTTGGGATCTGCAGCTTTCATACTTTTGCCGAAGTCATCTGTCAAGACTTTGTAGTCCAATTTTGAAGACGCAAGAAGTTCTTTTGCTTTGTTTAAATTTGACGCTCCAACGAGGAAGTCGACATTTGATTTCGTATGACGAAAAACCTGGGCAGCTGTAAAGATACCATGCGCTAATTGTTAACCATGCCAAAAATTAAATGGAGAAGACAATGAATATCAATGGACTAGAGAACTCATTTAAGGAAGGTGAGGACGAATGAGACACAGTTCCTCACCCATCTAGAAGTTACAATGGTCGCGTATTTCTCACACAATTTTGAGTTTCAAGCAGCTTTTTTACAGCATCAATGAGGTGATCGCTCTAATATAGTTTAATTTGCAGAGATTTGCGTTTCTCGTGAACATTGACAGTAGAAGGAAATTTTTAAAGATCTTTCGTGAGCCCAGCTCCTATGATAGAAAAGCATCAAAAAGTTAGTTCTTCGATAGAGGTGGTCAGGTTGCCGAAGTGCGTAAAGCTTAGACAACTGAAATTCTCATCTAATAGCAGATTATACACTTAATTTTGAGATCGCATCAGCAAAAAAGAATAAATAAATAAATAAATAAATAAGTAAAATGAAATGAAAAAAAAAAAATCAAAATAAAATCCCGCCTATCGCACGTTTTAAAAAAATCCTTAAAAAACCGAGAAATGGTTGCATGCGGTAATCATGGGGGTAAAGCAACATTTACATACCGACGGTGTAAGTCGGCAATCACATAACTCGATTTGTGACGTCGCAGACTTCCTATCGTACTTTATTTTTTAAATGGAAAACTACTCAACGGCAATTTTTTAAAACTGCCGTGATTTTTCTTCTCTGTGCGAAGAAAATTCTGCAAAAACTTCAAGGTATAAGGTCAACTTGTTTTCCTTTAAAGAAAATACATAGAGGCGGAGATTTTCAGACACCGATTCAAGATATGTGATTGCCGACTTACACCGTCGATATATCATTACTCACATAACTGTTTCTTCACATTGTCAAATGCCTTCTGGCCTGCAGCGTCTTTAAAGGACACCCTCCAAACTTGAGCCCCGTCAAATCCATCGGGACCTGTTGGCGGTGTGCAAGATACGGACCCAACGACGAAAATCAAAGCAAAAAATGCGATGACGGTCCTGACTCCTGGATGAGGTCTGGAACCATTAAGATTTGCTTTGCAGCATGAGGCAGCTGCGAGTAATACACTCATAGCTCCAATATGAGAATTCAACGCTAGTACATTCGTAACAAGAATTTTCTGCAAGAAAAAAAATAGAAAAACCACTGTACAAGGCATAAATTAAAAAATAAGAATAAAATGAGCAGGAAATTTTGCGTTAGTAAAATATATGAATCGTCTTATACACGTCTGAAGATTCGAGCCGTATTTTTAGTTTTCCTATTTCCTTCTTCTTCAGTCTACAATTCACTATTGAAGAGAATATGAATGAATTCATGTTCACGCATTTAATAGGCGAGAGTTACCCGTTGCAATCAGACAGAAAGCTGAAATAAAAATAATAGCGGTGGGGCTTTCCTTTCTTGATGCAAGTTTCCTTCTCATATCACTATTTATCAATATAAAAGAGAGAGGACTCGCATTTAGATAGTGGCTTTTTCAATAAATCATAGGCGTTCACTGGAAAAAAAAACACATTGGATCTAGAGTCTAGACTCTTGAAAACATCGACAAGAAAAAATACTCTTGATTCAATCGGATTTTTGCTTAAATCAAGAACCAAGCCTCTCAATTTGAGCGGATTTCCTTTTGATTCAAGCAAAAATCTGATTGAATCAAAAGTATTTTTCTTGTCAATGTTTTCAAGAATCTGGACTCTAGATCCAATGTATTTTTTTTCCAGTATTCGTCACAAAATTTTATGGCGAAATGTCATGAGATCGGCTACTTTCGTAGCTCTGGCGAGATTTATGATTAGGTGGAAGTCGTTCAATGGAAAGCAACCGAATGAAAAAAAGAAGTCGAGGAAAAATAGATAAGCTAGATGAGTGATAATTTAAACAGGAAAAAGAGAAAATGTTACTATTTGCTTCGATGCAGAGAAGAATTTAATTATTCTCACTTGTCATTGATGTATGCAGGTGACGAGAGCCGCATAGGAGGGATTTACATTTGTACATATAGATTGAGATTTAAAGTTCTGCAAATATTCGAAGCGCTCAGGCCGACAAAAAGGTACATACATGATCACTACTGTACAATACATATAAAATGAGGACTAATCGTATGTTTCCTTAGTTGCAGGAAACGCGTCCAATTGCTTCATAGCTTCTACTGCCTTCATTCTGACGGATAGGCATAACATGTCTCACGCGTCAAAACAGTTGTATCTTCAGAAATGGGATTTTATGTGTTTCTTTTTGAAAACAAGAGGACTTTTCCTACTAAATTAGGTTCTGCTTTAAAATACAGATTTTTCAAATTTAGTTTCGTCTTACATATTGTATACCAGACTGAACAGCTAATTTTTGTTTAACAAGCCAGATCGTTTCAACTCCTTTCATACTTTTAGTCGTCAGCTATTGTGCCTCATCTCTCTTGGCCTCCGCTATGAGTTTAGGACGTGTATTTAGCATAAAAATTCCAAGAAAATGTACGATTCCCCCACTTCAGTGAGATTTTTGCCACAGGATATGACAGATTCATTATAGCGAGATTCTAAAACAGAGAGAGATAATTCAATAAAGATTCTCTTACGTATTTTCACGTCTGAGTTCCTCAATCAGTAACAGATGAGTGCGTTTAAAATATTACACTAATGATATTTATATATAAAGTTTTCTCATATGAAATCGATACCAACATCAATCGATGACTACTGAAAAGAATGAAGCTACACTGGATTCGTATGGAGTTATTCAATATTTACTCTTTAAGGTCACATTGTACCCCGTATAGAGTGTAGAAAATCCAATAAACCGTATTACAAAGTAAACGCATCGTAATGTCAGCAAATCTGCTTGGATTCAAATCGTTTTTGGTCCCGCTCAAATTTGAACGTGTTATTAGCGTACATAAAAAAGTAACTGAACAGCTTGTGCTTAAAAACTTTCCACCACGCAAAAACTGGAGGACTCGTGGACAAACATTTTCATGTAACACGTTTTGTCATTAAGAAGGTCACAATATAATGAAACAGCTAACAAAAGA